>NC_036848.1:36188532-36198831 GCF_002910315.2 Salvelinus sp. IW2-2015 | reverse complement strand
ACTGTAGCGTCGTTGGTTTCGTTTTGTTTATTGTTTTGTTCGTCTAGAAAAGTATTCTAATAAATATGGATACATACCACGCTGCGTTTTGGTCCTCCTCTCCTTCAACCAACGATGAGAGTCGTTACACAGTCGCTATAGTAGCTGATGTGTAAAGTGTTGAGTCATCTGCATACATAGACACACTGGCTTTACTCAAAGCCAGTAATATTTTGTTAGTAAAGATTGAAAAAAGTAAAGGGCCTAGACAGCTGCCCTGGGGAATTCCTAATTCTACTTGGAGTATGCTGGAGAGGATTCCATTAAAGAACACCCACTGTGTTCTGTTAGACTGTTAACTCTTTATTCACAATATAGCAGGGGGTGTAAAGCCATAACACATACGTTTTTCCAGCAGCAGACTATGATAAATAACGTGAAAAGCCGCACTGAAGTCAAACATAACAGCCCGACAATATTTTTATCATCAATTTCTCTCAGCCAATCATCAGTCATTTGTGTAAGTGTCGTGCTTGTTGAATGTTCTTCCCTATCAACTGTTCAGAGGAGACTGTGTGAATCAGGCCTTCATGGTCGAATGGCTGCAACCACTACTAAAGGACACCAATAATAAGAAGAGACTTGCTTGGGCCAAGAAACATGAGCAATGGACATTAGTGGAAATCTGTCCTTTGGTCTGATGAGTCCAAATTTGAGATTTTTGGTTCCAACCGCCTTGTCTTTGTGAGATGCAGAGTAGGTGAACGGATGATCTCTGCATGGAAGCATGAAGAATGAGGTGTGATGGTGTGTGGGTGCTTTGCTGGTGACACTGTCTGTAATTTATTTAGAATTCAAGGCACACTTAACCAGCATTGCTACCACAGCATTCTGCAGTGATAAGCCATCCCATCTGGTTTGCGCTTAGTAGGACTAAACATTTGTTTTTCAACAGGACAATGACCCAACACACCTCCAGGCTGTGCAAGGGCTATTTGACAAAGTACAAGAGTGATGGAGTGCTGCATCAGATGACCTGGCCTCCACAATCACCCAACCTCAACCCAATTGAGATGGTTTGGGTTGAGTTGGACTGCAGAGTGATGGAAAAGCAGCCAACAAGTGGTCAGCATACAGTGGGGAGAACAAATATTTGATACACTGCCGATTTTGCAGGTTTTCCTACTTACAAAGCATGTAGAGGTCTGTAATTTTTATCATAGGTACACTCAACTGTTGAGAGACGGAATCTAAAAAAAAATCAGAAATCACATTGTATGATTTTTTAAGTAATTAATTAGCATTTATTGCATGACATAAGTATTTGATACATCAAGAGAAGCAAACTTAAATATTTGGGTTATCTTGCAAGACAATGGCGCCGATATTTGCAATTACAGAATGATAGTACATACGATTTTCCTGTAGTGTGTTGCATTTACCAGGTTTGCACACACTGCAGCATAGTAGCCTGATTAATTAGTCCCCAACATTCTTCTTCCACAACCATATACTCCAGAATCCTTTCATGGCGCTTTCGGGGCGGCTGTCGCTGGGCAATACGGACTTTCAGCCTCCCTCAATGATTACATTGCATATTTATCGGTGTATTCACCAGTCTGACTGGATCATTATCTCTTTGACTATAGGACCGATTCTCTATGCGACCTGTGTGTATAAGGATGCTTTGCCTACTGAAGGCTCATCATTTATCCTCTTTATATGTAGTGGCCCTGGTCGCTGTGGATGTCGAGGTTGCATAGTCCAGTCGCCGAGTGGCAGAGGCGCCAAGCACAAAAACGAATGGTGCGCACGAGTACTTACAGATAAGTCTGTTCCTCTTTTGAGCGAAGTCGGATCATGGGATAGGTTATGCGTGATTATGCAAGCATATGTAACTATATTCTTCGCTGAGTTATACTTCATACCTTGGTACAAAACCATTCTTAAAACAACTCCAGATAACCTCTCGCCTGGACTGGTACTCACAAGATCTTGGCTCCCGTTTTCATGTCTGGCGGGTTCGTCCCGCTACTGGTGAGAAATTTGAAATCTATCCCTAAAATGCTGATGTAATTAGCATTTGGTTGCAAACGCCCCGGTATGCTAATGGGCCTTATGGCCCATAACGGGTCAGTGTGCGTTGTTTACTGGTGGCGTGTTGGCTGTCCCGGTGTACAATCCGAGTCCTTCGATTGTAGTACCAACTAAAAGATATTCATGAAAGGTGGAGAATTCAGCTTTGAACATTGTCTTCATAGCGTGATAGTTATAGCTGTGATATATCTCTATATATATTATGGCTTCCACTATGATCTGTTACCTTCCCAGAATACAACCCTGCAGAGTGGTTAGTTTTCCACACTCGACGAGAGAAGCTGTTGAGTTGGTGACATCGCAGTGCAGGACCACTGACCTTCTCCCAGTTCCTCCCCTGGATCATCCAGATGTCATTGGCCCAAAACTTCAGACGGGACTGGATAGCGCATAGCGGATCAGCTTAATTTGCGCTACTGACGTGAAAGGCTACCTGCTTGCGTCTAGCAAGTAATTTAATCTTAGCAGCTTACATGCACGGCTAAGTAGTGTTTGTTCTCTGAATGGTTTTTCTTTGAGACTGTGGTCCCAGCTCTCTGCAGGTCATTGGCCAGGTCCTGCCGTTGAGTTCTGGCTGATCCCTCACCTTCCTCATGATCATTGATGCCCCACGAGGTGAGATCTTGCATGGAGCCCCAGGCGAGGGTGGATTGACCGTCATCTGAACTTCTTCCATTTTCTAATAATTGCGCCAACAGTGTTGCCTTCTCACCAAGCTGCTTGCCTATTTCCTGTAGCCATCCCAGCCTTGTGCAGGTCTACAATTTTAGCCCTATGTCCTTACACAGCCGTCTGCTGGTCCTTGGTGACTGCAATGTGGAGCGGTGGAGTCTGTTGAGTATTGGAGTGTGGACAGGTTGACTTTAATTACAGATAAGGCGAGTTCAAACAGGGCAGTTAATACAGCTAATGATTGGAGAACCAGGAGGCTTCCTAAAGAGAAACTAACAGGCTGTGAGAGCCGGAATTCTTACTGGTTGGTAGGTGATCAAATACTTATGTCATGCAATAAAAATGCTAATTAATTACGTTAAAAATCATACAATGTGATTTTCTGGATTTTGTTTAGAATTCCGTCTCTCACATTGAAGTGTACCTTATGATAAAATGACAACACTCTACATGCTTTTGAAGGTAGATGAAATGTACCTTGTCAAAAAATTACGGCAGGTATCAAATACTTGTTCTCCCCACTGTATGTGGGATCTTCTTCAAGACTGTTGGAAAAGCATTCCAGGTGAAAGCTGGGAGTGAAATACCAAGAGTGTGCAAAGCTGGCATCAAGCAAAGGTGCTATTTTGAAGAATCTTCAAAATATAAATATATTTTGATTTGTTTAACACTTTTTGGTTATACATGATTCCAAATGTCTTATTTCATAGTTTTGATGTCTTCACTATTATTCTACAAGTAGAAATAGTCTAAATAAATAAAATCCCTTGAATGAATAGGTGTGTCCCTGGCAGTATATATGACAGGCATTGTAGGCATAAGAATAGTCAAGCTCTTAAGGATTAGCCCCTTTTTCAATTTTCGCCTAAAAGGAAATACCTAAATCTAACTGCCTGTAGCTCAGGCCCTGAGCAAAAGGATATGCATATTATTTAGGCCTACCATTTGAAAGGAAACACTTTGAAGTTTATGGAAATGTGAAAGGAGTGTAGTAGAATATAACACAATAGATCTGGTAAAAGATAATACAAAGAAAAAAACAACCGTTCTTTTGTATTTTTTTTGTACAATCATCTTTAAAATGCAAGAGAAAGGCCATAATGTATTATTCCAGCCCAGGTGCAATTTTGGCCACTAGATGGCATCAGTGTATGTCTAAAGTTTTAGACTGATCCAATGAACCATCGCATTTCTGTTAAAAAAATTGTATCAAGACTGCACAAATGTGCCTAATTAGTTTATTAATAACCTTTCATGTTCAAAATTGTGCACACTCCTCAAACAGTAGCATGGTATTCTTTCAATGTCATAGCTACTGTAAATTGGACAGTGCAGTTAGATTAACCATTGGGAAATTTCCTTGTTACTTACAACCTCATGCTAATCGCATTAGCCTACGTTAACTCAACTTTCCTCAAGGTCAAAGTTCTACTCATCTTGCCCTGGCTTCTCAGAGGTCCACTTTAAAGACTTGCAAATTAAGTTAACTTTTCCAAACGTGGAATGACGTCTGCTTCATACAATAGCCACCCTCTTCATTCTGTAACTTTTCAATTAAATTAAATGTTTGATGGCACCCATTTTTCATGGGTTTTCATAAAAAATCTAATTCATCGATATTGATATAAACTGAACAAGAATATAAACACAACATGTAAAGTATTGGTCCCATGTTTAATGATCTGAAATAAAAGATCCCAGATATTTTCCATTTGCACAAAAAGCTTATTTCTCTCCAAGTTTGTGAACAAATTAGTTTACATCCCTGTTAGTGAGCATTTCTCCTTAGCCATGTATTTCTGTCTGTATTAAAGCCCTTTGTGAGAAAAAACTAATTCTGATTGGCTGGGCCTGGCTCCCCAGTTGGTGAGCCTATGCCCTCTCAGGCCCACCCATGGCTGCGCCCTTGCCCAGTCATGTGAAATCCATAGATTAGGGCCTAATGAATTTATTTCAATTGACTGATTTCCTTATATGAACTGCAACTTGTTGAAATTATTGCATGTTGCGTTTATATTTTTGTTCAGTATAGATGGAAAATAGTTTTGCTATAATACACACTGTCCATGTGGTGAGTTGTATATTTAAAGGGTGCTACATATAGCTTTAACAGGTGGATGTGTAGTTTTTGAGTGAAAAGACTCAAACTGCCTATTCTTAGAAGATTCATATACATGTCAAATCGCGGACCCTCTGGTGTAAATGGAGATACAATTCTGGAATTACACAGTTTAATCCCTTCATCATTTTCCGTCAAGATAGAACTGCCAAAATGGGGAGGAGTTTCAATCTACTGCAGAGATAGCCTGCAGAGTTCTGTCAACTTTCCAGGTCTATGCCCAAACAGTTCGAGCTTCTAATTAAAAAAATGAGTCTCTCCAGAAAAAGTCTCTCACTGTTGCCGCCTGTTATAGACCCCCCTCAGCTCCCACCTGTGCCCTGGACACCATATGTGAATTGGTGTCCCCCCCATCTATCTTCAGAGTTCGTTCTGTTAGGTGACCTAAACTGGGATATGCATAACAACCCGGCCGTCATCAAGGAACCCACCAGGTACAACCCTAAATCCGTAAACATGGGCACCTTCATAGATATTATCCTGACCAACTTGCCCTCCAAATACACCTCTGCTGTTTTCAATCAGGATCTCAGCGATCACTGCCTAATTGCCTGCATTCGTTATGGGTCCGCGGTCAAACGACCACCCCTCATCACTGTCAAACGCTCCCTAAAACACATCTGCGAGCAGGCCTTTCTAATCAACCTGGCCCGGGTATCTTGGAAGGATATTGACGTCATCCCGTCAGTAGAGAATGCCTGGTTGTTCTTTAAAAGTAATTTCCTCACCATCTTAAATGAGCATGTCCTTTAAAAAAAATGTAGAACTAAGAAAAGATATAGCCCTTGGTTCACTCCAGACCTGACTGCCCTCGACCAGCACAAAAACATCCTGTGGCGTACTGCACTAGCATCAAATAGTCCCAGTGATATGCAACTTTTCAGGGAAGTCAGGAACCAATACACACAGTCAGTTAGGAAAGCAAAGGCTAGCTTTTTCAAACAGAAATTTGCATCCTGTAGCTCTAACTCCAAAAAGTTCTGGGACAATGTAAAGTCCATGGAGAATAAGAGCACCTCCTCCCAGCTGCCAATTGCACTGAGGCTAGGAAACACTGTCACCACCAATAAATCCACGATAATAGAGAATTTCAATAAGCATTTCTCTACGGCTGGCCATGCTTTCCTCCTGGCTACCCCAACCCCGGCCAACAGATCCGCACCCACCACAGCTACTTGCCCAAGCCCCAGCTTCTCCTTCACCCAAATCCAAATAGCAGATGTTCTGAAAGAGCTGCAAAACCTGGACCCGTACAAGTCAGCTGGGCTAGACAATCTGGACCCTCTCTTTCTAAGATTATCCGCCGCCATTGTTGCAACCCCTATTACCAGTCTGTTCAACCTCTCTTTCGTATCGTCCAAGATTCCTAAAGACTGGAAAGGTGCCGTGGTCATCCCCCTCTTCAAAGGGGGAGACACTCTAGACCCAAACTGTTACATACTTTTATCCATCCTGCCCTGCCTTTCTAAAGTCTTTGAAAGCCAAGTTAACAAACAGATCACTGACCATTTTGAATCCCACCGTACCTTCTCCGCTGTACAATCCGGTTTCCGAGCTAGTCACGGGTGCGATATCATAACCGCCATCGATAAAAGACAGTACTGTGCAGCCGTCTTCATCAACCTGGCCAAGGCTTTTGACTCTGTCAATCACCGTATTCTTATCGGCAGACTCAACAGCCTTAGTTTCTCAAATGACTGCCTCGCCTGGTTCACCAACTACTTCTCAGGTAGAGTTCAGTGTGTCAAATCGGTGGGCCTGTTGTCCAGACCTCTGGCAGTCTCTATGGGGGTACCACAAGGTTCAATTCTCAGGCCGACTCTTTTCTCTGTATATATCAATGATGTTGCTCTTGCTGCGGGTGATTCCTTCATCCACCTCTACGCAGATGTATACATCTGGCCCTTCTTTGGACACTGTGTTAACAAACCTACAAACAAGCTTCAATGCCATACAACACTTCTTCCATGGCCTGCAACTGCTCTTAAACGCTATTAAAACTAAATGCATGCTTTTAAACCGATCACTGCCCGCACGACTAGCATCACTACTTGGACGGTTCTGACTTAGAATATGTGGACAACTACAAATACCTAGGTGTCTGACTAGACTGTAAACTCTCCTTCCAGACTCATATTAAGCATCTCCAATCCAAAATTAAATCTAGAATCGGCTTCCTTTTTCGCAACAAAACCTCCTTCACTCACGCTGCCAAACATACCCTCGTAAAACTGACTATCCTACCGATCCTCGACTTCGGCGATGTCATTTACAAAATAGCCTCCAACACTCTACTCAGCAAACTGGATGCAGTCTATCACAGTGCCATCTGTTTTGTTACCAAAGCCCCATATACCACCCACCACTGCGACCTGTATGCTCTCGTTGGCTGGCCCTCGCTACATATTCGTCGCCTTAAATAAAGGTAAAATAAAAAAAACATATAAAGAAAAGTCAGGACAATCTCTGATTTTCTCTGAAAAGCGGTGTATTCTAAATAATCTTCTGTAACCTTTTAGATTATGGCATTATACTTACAAAATGGCCGGCCATACTGCATTATGTTGCACATAAGCTTTCTACCCTCCAGTCTCTTATTTTATCTTGTGTCGACAACAATGGACGTCTTCCAGGCTTTTAACACACCCGGCCTCATTAAATCAAACAGGATGTGGTGTGTTTTCCCGACACACATACTTTCTCATCAGTCTCAGTCTCGCTCTCTCACTGCATACACTCCATATCTGAATCATCACTTCAAGAGCCATTTATTTTACCTGTGGCTGTAATAGACATGTAATTTAGATGTGTTTAGACAAGCAGATAAGGATCCAGCTCATCCAGCTCATCTCTCATAACGTCTAGCCACATCCAAAGGGAGAACTTTACCGTTTCATTTCCATGATAGAATATATCACCCACTGTTCCTTTCCTGGCTCAATTTGACGTGACAGGGACAGATTGGGAGGGACCCATGATACTATAAAGCAGGGCTCTCTAACCCTGTTCCTGGAGAGCTACCGTTGTGTAGGTTTTCAATCCAACCCCAGTTGTAACTAACCTGATAAAGCTTAGCGACCATCTAATTATTAGGTGCGCTAGATTAAGGTTGGAGCAAACACCTAAAGGATGGTATCTCTCCAGGAACTGGGTTAGAGAACCCTGCCATATAGGAACCGGAACTGGAGACGTGGCCATTTACATTTACTTATCCCATTACATTGATTGATTGTACTGACTGCTAGGGTACGGCTTCTGTGTGATGGTTTTATAGAGGAGGTGCAGGGGGGGAAAAAATATCAAGGATTGTTTTAAGACGTCATCAAGATGACAATGACAACATATCAATTCTCCCATAATATCCCTGGGGGTTTGTTCACCAAGGCAACATACATTTAGTCAGTTAGTAGGCCAAGTTAGTCACCCCTTAACAAGTGAACTGTTTATTTTCAGAGAGACTCTGGCCCCGTTTCAGGGTCAATACCCCAATCTGAGAGTCTTAGTCATAGCTATAGAGCATTATCACTTGCCTTAGACCAGGGAGAGGACGAATTCATAAATGTGACCATAAAGCTCAGCCACAGCAGCACATCCCGGTCTGCCACCACCTACCTCTCTCTGACAGTGTTGTCAGGCAGACAAGATACATTTTCACACCCCAATAAGCAGTGTCAGCGAGACTGTTCACATATCATACCATTATGTGACAATGGTGACATAACTTGAGTGGAACTTATGTGTTGAGGTTTATTTACTCAGCAACCTATGGTTGGATATTCTCACTCTGACTCAATAGGAATTACACATTCATTTGCAAGCCAGCATAATGTGACTTGCAGACTTGGTGTTTTCTATAAACCAGGCTCTTCAGACCACTGTAGTAGGGTGTAACTAGGCCCTAAAAAAAGGCCTCATGATGGATGTAATGTGTTGTCATAAAGAGTTTAATTTTAAAGATGACATTCACTTGGTAAAGGCTTTAGGACTGAACACCATCGAATATAAGCACTACATCTCTGTCGCTAACAAATCAGTCAAGGGTGGTAACTACAATTCACTCGAAAGGCAAGGCACACTGGGAACTATGCATATTGACGTTCACGGGATGGATCCCAAAATGAATGTGTGAAGTGATGAAAACAAATTAGGCTAGTTGTGCAAGACATTTTATAGATAAAACATCAAGTAGCATATTGTTTTTAAACGTGTGCATGCTTTTCTCCTCCGACAAAGCAACATCTTTATCAAAGGGTGTGTGGCATGTTTCAAAACTCTTCCGCGAAGGACTCAGGTAAGATACATATGACTATCCTCGATGAAAGGTGGCTATCGAGAAGAGGAAAAATGAGGAGGGGAAGACATTCTTCTGTTTGCCCAGCAGCAGCGCCAGAGCTAGCCTTTAGGGGGCCTGTCATGCCAAATAATGTCCCCCCTCTACGTCACAATGGGATTCAATGAGTTCTAACTTCTGTTGCTAGAACTTTAAAAATTCTGACTGGATTACGTAATGAACCAAAGCGTCCGTTGCTATGCTGGTTGCTTGGCTCTATTTTACCTCGTAGCGGTCGCGAAGGAAGGAGAACGCCGGCAATTCTAGTTCACCTCATAAATGATCGCTCAGTCCGCGCAAAATTATTACCTCAGAATTGCTCTCCAAGGATGGTGTTTTTTGCCGGTGACAACCTGCTGCTTCAGAGGACAAAAAATACCAAAAATAGAACATTATTTTGTTGACCATATATTTGTATATTTTATTTACTTCACCCTGCCTAGTCAGCTACCTACCTATCCAGGCAGTTTTATTTAGCTAGCTAGCTAACTGTTATTGTAGCTTTCTGTTTGTATGTAGCTTGCACTTTAATGGCATCCTTCCTGATCTCGACAAGAGGCGCAACATTCATAGGAGGGCAGAGAAATTCACAGTTCAGGGTAACGTTAAGTATTTAACTGTATTAGATCAATTGAAAGTTTTAATGTACAACCATTTTTCAACCCTTAGACATCTAGTTGGTCATCTACATGTTGCTAGCTATACATTTAGTTATATGTCTATGTCATTTTGAGGAATCTAGCTGTAAGTTAACATTGACCAATCACATGGATACGTTTAATTAATTATGGTAACTCCAACTGCCCTTAACTAGGTGTCTTCACTAGACAGAGAGAGAGAGAGACAAACACATACAGAGAGAGACAAACACATACAGAGAGAGAGAGACAGAGAGAGACAGCGAGACACAGAGAGACAAACACATACAGAGAGAGAGACAGAGAGACAGAGAGAGACAGAGAGAGACAGCGAGACACAGAGAGACAAACACATACAGAGAGAGAGACAGAGAGACAGAGAGAGACAAACACATACAGAGAGAGAGACAGAGAGACAGAGAGAGACAAACACATACAGAGACAGAGACAGAGAGACAGAGAGA
>NC_036848.1:36181937-36186786 GCF_002910315.2 Salvelinus sp. IW2-2015 | reverse complement strand
AGGGAGACAGAGAGAGACAGCGAGACACAGAGAACAAACACATACAGAGAGAGAGAACAGAGAGACAGAGCAGAGACAAACACATACAGAGAGAGAGACAGAGAGACAGAGAGAGACAAAACACATACAGAGAGAGAGAGACAGAGAGGACAGAGAGAGACAAACACATACAGAGAGAAGACAGAGAGACAGAGAGACAGAGAGAGACAGAGAGAGACAGCGAGACACAGAGAGACAAACACATACAGAGAGAGAGACAGAGAGACAGAGAGAGAGAGAAAGAGGGGAAGAAAGTGGTGAAAGAGGATGAAAGTGAGCGAGAGAGAGAGAGGTGAGAAGAGTACCTACGGGGGGAGGATGGCCAGCCAAACAGGAGGGTGATTTTCACTAAGGAGGAGGCGGCCATGCATAGATTGACAAAATCAAACTATGCTTCTTCTGGCATGGGATTGTCAAGCAGCTGGGCAAGTGAAATAATCTTTTGTTTATAAATCACATTCTATTATATCTGAAATAGTTATGATTTTACTGATTGTCAAATCAGAGAGCACACGATGTTTCAATTTGTCATGCCAGAGTTGAAGGCCATCAAAGTTGTTTCACCATGTCACAATTAACATTTTGCAGTGATAAGTTGTTTTGTAACGGTTGCTTTATTTAACCACAGCAGAGTTCAATATTATAGAATGTGTTTGTTAATATCCTTACAAATATGAACATCGACATACTCTATGACACAGATACTAAAGAATAAAGTAATCTTCTCTCCGGTACTTCAAATGTTAGGGGTGGACCTCGTCAGACCCTAAATGAAAATCCAGGAATGGCAACCGCTGGTGTCTGACGGCGACCTATTACTTCACCAAGTGGGTGGAGGCAATACCCATTAAGGTCAGTAAAGGAAGAGAACGCGCTGAACTCTAAATTCCCTTCTGTAACCCATTAAAACGGGGTCTTGGAACCAAAAATCGATTCTCGTTTTGTATGATACCCGTCATGGACAAGACTGGCGAGGCCACCTCCAAGGTAATGATGGACATCTTCAACACCCACGGTGATAGGCTATACTCTGTCACCAACTATTTAAAAAAACATAGAAATAGAAAATCATAGAAACACAAAACATAGAATGCCCACCCCAACTCACGCCCTGACCAAACCAAAATAGAGCCATAAAAAGGATCTCTAAGGTCAGGGCGTGACAGTGAGGAGAAAAGACAACGACCAGCTTGAGCAAAATTCAAGCCCCCCCTTCCAAGACTGGCTGCCTCTCGAGGACAAGTGACAGGAAAAACAAGCCGCAGCACCTACTGAGTCTTGATTCTGCCTCTTCCCTCTCTCCTCATCCTTTAACTCGCTCTCCTCTCCCTCCAGATGGAATTCTGTGATGTCTGATTGCCCAACAATTCGCCCACTTATCCCATCACCTCAATCCCTTCTCCATCTCTGGAGACCTCCCATTCCCCACCAACCCCTCTGATGTAAAAAAATATTCTTTCTTTCTTTTCTATGTCTGTCATTAACATTATTGCATGTCTAATCGAACATTTAATTTAAGTTAAATCAATCAATAATTATATTTTGACATACCTGATCAACCTGTAACCTGTATGTTTGCTTGTTTACATCTCTGTCTCCTAACCTGTTCCCTTTAACTCTGCTCCTGTTCTCCAGGACTTAGCGGTTCTACCTACCACCCAGATGTGGATCCACCTGATGTCCCCCATTACCAACCATCCTCCAACTTTTCATTACATTATCTACAGGTACTGTTATTGTCATGTTGTCATACTGGGCAAACACGAGCAATGCAAACACTCAGGACAAAGGGAGCAGCAGTGCCTGGACTTCGCAGTCCCCCTCTTCAAGTACACCTCCCGAGACTGGCTGCCTGTTGAGAACAGGTGACAGGCAGAGCCTCCCATCCACACAGCACCCACCTCCTCTCTATTCCACACACCCGAATTGTTTCACAAGGTGTTCATTGTTGTAAATTGTAATCTATTCCTTGATGGCATTTGTTAGTTCGACATTATTAATTGTTGTATCCTAGGACCTACATTAGGTAGATACTGTATATATTCAACCACAAGAGTGTACTAATGAGCTATGCAAGATATACAGTATTTTTTTTATCATAATAGAGGATTACTGAAATAATATTATTTAAATAAGTTTTGTTTAGCTAATAAGATGAAAACATTACTTCAGACTACTTTTGGGTACCTTTTTAGCATTTCAACAACACGAAATCCATATTATAATAATATTATTTCAGTGTAGACAAGAAAAATAAAAACATGCCAGCCAGACAAGCCAGTGTATGAATCAAACGGATTTTCACATGAACGGAGTGGAAATTAGCTGACTTTGTGATTTGTAAGGTAAGTAACACCCATGTGTCAAGCAGATTACATGTTTTCTTTGCTATTTCCGAAATGTGGCAACTTTTAAGACATGGATTTCGTGTTGTTGAAATGCTAAAAAGGTACCCAAAAGTAGTCTGAAGTAACGTTTTCATCTTATTAGCTAAACAAAACTTATTTAAGCTGCGAAACTGCTGTGGAAATCAGCTTTGTTTAGTACATAGCGGGGATGAAAAGAACGTGCTTTTGGCTGTAATGATCAAAATTTTTTGACGCATTAGGTCATCCCACCATTGACAAAAGCAATGGATGCCAATAGCTTATTGAATCCCATTGTGACGTGGGGGGGGGGAACACTTTTTGACAGGTGGACGCTATTTGGCAAGGCAGGGCCCCTTAGGCACGTGCCCTTCTTCCCCGGTCGGTAATCGGCCATGTTTACTACATGTTTAGATAGCTGGCTAGACTAACTACCAATCTTAAAAATGCTAGCTGACATGGCTAATTGAGTGACTGACATAACAAGAGAAAAAATGCTGACGCATAACCAAATTTCGAAATTGCACCTGGTGTGTTCTACTATTCTTATTCTCAATAGTAAGTTAAAACCCTTAATGGATTCCTAAAAAAATACATAATTGGTTTTTGGGGGGGGGGGGGGGGGGGGGGCTCCTAGTGCAGCGCCCTAAGCGTTGCTTATGTCTAACCGGCCCTGTGTTTGCCCATGAACAAATTGATACTAGACCATCA
Organism: Salvelinus sp. IW2-2015; assembly: GCF_002910315.2. Taxonomy (NCBI): domain Eukaryota; kingdom Metazoa; phylum Chordata; class Actinopteri; order Salmoniformes; family Salmonidae; genus Salvelinus; species Salvelinus sp. IW2-2015. Next base: position 36,183,670 of record NC_036848.1, on the reverse strand, counting down.
ACACGGAGGTTTGAAGAATGAGAGAAAAATGAATCAAATTGTATTGTGCACATGCTTTGTCACTAACAGCGAAATGCTACTTGTGGCCTTCCAACAATGGCAGAAAGATAAAATTGAAATAATAGAAATAATGAACACATAGTAACGATAACTTTGTTTAAATACCACTGGGTGCCAGTACTGGCGACGAGCAGGGTATAGATAATGAGGTAGATATGTAACATTAGTAGGGATGAAGTGACTAGGCAACCGATAAGATAAAACAGTAGCAGAGGATGGATACGTGATGAGTCAAAAGAGTAGTGCAAAAAAAGGTAAACGCAGATAGGCTGGTAGCATTGGTTAAAGATGCACTACGCAGAAATCGCTCTGCCTTGTCCTGGTTGCAAAAATTTGAATAGTTTGCAAAATTTCAATCAGGAAGATACTATACTGATCAAAGCTGACCGAGTGGCGGCAGCGGTCTAAGGCACTGCATCTCAGTGCTTGAGGCGTCACTACAGACACCCTGTTTGATTCCAGGCTGTTTCACAAACGACCGTGATTGGGAGTCTGCGGCGGTGCACAATGGCCAGAATTTTTTTTAAACTAGCGATGAGCATATTATATTGCCAAGCTAACTAGAATCAGGAGGTTACTATAGTGGCCAAGCTAACTAGCATCAGGAGTTTACTATTTTAACATGTACATTTAAGTCATTTAGCAGAACGCTCTTATCCAGAGCGACTTACAAGTTGGTGCATTCACCTATGATATCCAGTGGAACAGCCACTTTACACATGTGCATCTAACTTCTTTGGAAGGGGGGGGGGGGGGTAGAAGGATCTTTATCCTATCCTAGGTATCCTTAAGAGGTGCGTGTGTTCAGGTGTTTCGGAAGGGGTGATTGACTCCGCTGACCGGCGTCGTGGGGAGTTTGTCACCATTGGGTGCCAGACAGCAAACAGTTTTGGACTGGGACTGACGCGGAGGTACTTCCTCAGAGGTAGGGAGGCGAGCAGGCGGAGGATGAACGCAGTGCCCTTGTTGTTAGGGCCTGATCAGAGCCTGAAGGTACGAGGTGCCGTCCCCTCACAGCTCGTAGGCAGCACCATGTCTTGTAGCGGATGCGGCTTCAACTGGAGCCAGCTGGAGAGAAGCGAGGAAGCGGGGTGACGTGAGAGAACTTGGGAAGGTTGAACACCAGACGGGCTGCGGCGTTCTGGATGAGTTGTAGGGGTTTAGTGGCACAGGCAGGGAGCCCAGCCAACAGCGAGTTGCAGTAATCGAGACGGGAGATGACAAGTGCCTGGATTAGGACCTGCGCCGCTTCCTGTGTGAGGCAGGGTCGTACTCTGCGAATGTTGTAGAGCATGAACCTACAGGAACGGGTCACCGCCTACTATAGTGGCCAAGCTAACTAGCATCAGGAGGATACTATAGTGGCCAAGCTAACTAGCATCAGGAGGATACTATAGTGGCCAAGCTAACTAGCATCAGGAGGATACTATAGTGGCCAAGCTAACTAGGATCAGGAGGTTACTATAGTGGCCAAGCTAGCTAGCATCAGGAGGTTACTATAGTGGCCAAGCTAACTAGCATCAGGAGGTTACTATAGTGGCCAAGCTAATTAGCATCAGGAGGTTGCTACAGTGGCCAAGCTAACTAGGATCAGGAGGTTACTATAGTGGCCAAGCTAATTAGCATCAGGAGGTTACTATAGTGGCCAAGCTAACTAGCATCAGGAGGTTACT
>NC_036848.1:36017567-36181698 GCF_002910315.2 Salvelinus sp. IW2-2015 | reverse complement strand
AGCTAACTAGCATCAGGAGGTTACTATAGTGGTCAAGCTAATTAGCATCAGGAAGTTACTATAGTGGCCAAGCTAACTAGCATCAGGAGGTTACTATGGTGGCCAAGCTAACTAGCATCAGGAAGTTACTATAGTGGCCAAGCTATAAAACCATGAGTTACAAAACACGTTCACAGGGTTGGTTAACTCTTGAGGTTACTTGTGTCTCCACCGAATTAGATAAATCCTCTTTTAGTTTTAATGCGCCCCACTGCTGGAGCAATTTGTAGATCTCATTAAAATTGGATGTTCTGGTGCCACTCAGGCAGTTTAGGATGTTGATTGAGGACCTAGTAGCTGAGAAATGTAATGGTTGTTTGTGATTGTGTTTTTGCTTGTTATGTATTTTAACGTCTATATATGCATGTGTAGTTTTAAATGTGTATATTGTATTTCAATGTGTATTGTGTACACAGGGCTCACATGGAAATGAGACCCTCGGTCACAGTGTTGACTCCCTAAAAAAATAAGATAACTAGCATCAGGAGGTTACTATAGTGGCCAAGCTAACTAGCGACACGCCTGGTAAGCCATCATCTACTATACTATAGCCTAGCTCTGGTCTGGGCTGTTTATCACTTGAAAAGTGTTAATAACATATTAATTTATCCTCATTTTTGTATTCAAAGGATTTTCTGAAGAGTTGATTCATTTAGCTAAACTATATTTTTTGCAGCATTGCTGTTTTGAGGATTGCATTATTCAGGAGTTTTGTTTTCCAATTGAAAAACAAGACTTCCATTTGATAGTTCAGGCGCAGAATATCTGCACGGTAATGTAGCTTGAGCTTCTTCACTAATGATGAACATTGTTTTCATCCCTTCCAGTGTGTTTTGCATCCCGTCGAGATTTAGTCCTAACTGTAGTTTGGATTCTCTGCTACTGCTAATAAGGCCTGGTTAAAGACTTGTGTTTAATTTACCTTCCTCTACCGCGGAGGAGGTGAGAAGAGGAGAGAAGAAGAGGAGAAAGGAGAGAAGAGGAGGAAGAGAGAATGGGGAAGGATAGAAAAGAGGATCTCGGGAGCAATAAGAAGAGAGGCTGGTGAATCCCTGGCTGAGCTATCTGGCAGATGAGAACACTCGACGCTGCTGGTGTGGTGGACGGATCAGCACATCTGGCCTGTGTTCTGTTCCTCTGCTCCCTCCCTCCCAGCAGCTTGTAATTATTCACACCAACTCACAGGAATCCTTGAGCCTTTCCTCCTAAAGAGCCCCATGCATAATGAGGGTGGAGTGGAGCCACAAAGCACTTTCCTCGCCTTAATTGGATTTAACGAAAAACTAGAGAGGAAAAAGAAGAGAACGAAGGAAATTATCATCATGCATGGACATTTTTTTATGTACAAGGAGAATTGTAGCCATTTACAATACACAAGTGTAAACAAAAATGCATACACGTTATGCACCCATGTGCACACACACACACACACACAAATCAAATCAAATTCAAATGTTATTAGTCACATGCACCGAATACAACAGGTGTAGTGAAAGGCTTACTTACGAGCTCCTAACCGACAGAGCAGTATAAAAAAATATGGATACGAATAAGAGATAAAAGTAGCAAGTAATTAAAGAGGAGCAGTAAAAAAAATAACAATATATACAGGGGGGTGCAGAGTCAATGTGCGGGGGCACCGGTTAGTTGAGGTAGTATGTACATGTAGGTAGAGTTAATTAAAGTGACTATGCATAGATGACAACAGTGAGTGGCAGTGGTGTGGAGAGGGGAGGGGGGGGGTGGCAATGTGAATAGTCTGGGTAGCCATTTGACTAGATGTTCAGGAGTCTTGTGGCTTGGGGGTAGAAGCTGTTTAGAAGCCTCTTGGAACTAGACTTGACGCTCCGGTACTGCTTGCCGTGTGGCAGCAGAGAGAACAGTCTATGACTACGAGTCTTGGACAATTTTAAGACTGGAGTCTTAGACAATTTTCAGAGCCTTCCTCTGACACTGCCTGGTATAGAGGTCCTGGATGGGAGGAAGCTTGGACCCAGTGATGTACTGGGCCATTCGCACTACCCTCCATAGTGCCTTTCGGTCGGAGGCCGAGCAATTGCTATACCAGGCAGTGATGCAACCAGTCAGGATGCTCTCGATGGTGCAGCTGTAGAACCTTTTGTGGATCTGAGGACCCATGCCAAATCTTTTCAGTCTCCTGAGGGGGAATAGGTTCTGTCGTGCCTGCTTCACGACTGTCATGGTGTGTTTGGACCATGTTAGTTTGTTGGTGATGTGGACACCAAGGAACTTGAAGCTCTCAACCTGCTCCACTGCAGCCCCGTCGATGAGAATGGGGACGTGCTCGGTTCCCTTTCCTGTAGTCCACAGTCATCTCCTTTGTCTTGATCACGTTGAGGGAGAGGTTGTTGTCCTGGCACCACACGGCCAGGTCTCTGACCTCCTCCCTATAGGCTGTCTCGTTGTTTTCGGTGATCAGGCCTACCACTGTTGTGTCATCGGAAAATGTAATGATGGCGTTGGAGTCGTGCCTGTCCGTGCTGTCATGAGTGAACAGGGAGTACAGGAGGTGGCTGAGCACTCACCCCTGAGGGGCCCCTGTGTTGAGGATCAGCGTGGCAGATGTGTTGTTACCTAACCTTACCACCTGGGGGCGGCCCGTCAGGAAGTCCAGGATCCAGTTGCAGAGGGAGGTGTTTAGTCCCAGGTTCTTTAGCTTATTGATGAGCTTTGAGGGCACTAATGTGTTGAACGCTGAGCTGCAGTCAATGAATAGCATTCTCACATAGGTGTTCCTTTTGTCCAGGTGGGAAAGGGCAGTGTGGAGTACAATAGAGACTGCATCATCTGTGGATCTGTTGGGGAGGTATGCAAATTGGAGTGGGTCTAGGGTTTCTGGGACGATGGTGTTGATGTGAGCCATGCCCAGCCTTTCAAAGCACTTCATGGCTACAGACGTGAGTGCTACGGGTCGGTAGTCATTTAGGCAGGTTACCTTAGTGTTCTTGGGCACAAGGCACTATGGTGGTCTGCTTAAAACATGTTGGTATAATAGACTCAGACAGGGAGAGGTTGAAAATGTCAGTGAAGACACTTGCTAGTTGGTCAGCACATGCTCGCAGTACACTGCGGCCTTGTGAATGTTGACCTGTCTCAAGGTCTGACTCACATTGGCTGCGGAGAGCGTGATCACACAGTCTTCCGGTACAGATGGTGCTCTCATGCATGTTTCAGTGTTATTTGCCTCGAGCGAGCATAAAAGTAGTTTAGCTCGTCCGGTAGGCTCTTGTCACTGGGCAACACTCGGCTGTGCATCCTTTTTGTAGTCTGTAATGGTTTGCAGGCTCTGCCACATCCAACGAGCATCAGAGCCGGTGTAGTACGACTCGATCTTAGTCCTGTATTGACACTTTGCCTGTTTGATGGTTCGTCGGAGGGAATAGCGGGATTTCTTATCTGCTTCCGGGTTAGAGTCCCGCTCCTTGAAAGCAGCAGCTCTAGCCTTTAGCTCAGTGCGGATGCTGCCTGTAATTCATAGTTTCTGGTTGGGGTATGTACGTACGGTCACTGTGGGGATGACGTCATCGAGGCACTTGTTGATGAAGCCAGTGACAGATGTGCTGTACCTGTCTCTTATACACATCTAGATGTGTATAAGAGACAGCTGTAATGGTTTGCAGAGCCGGAGTAGTACGACTCGATCTTAGTCCTGTATTGACACTTTGCCTGTTTGATGGTTCGTCGGAGGGAATAGCGGGATTTCTTATCTGCTTCCGGGTTAGAGTCCCGCTCCTTGAAAGCAGCAGCTCTAGCCTTTAGCTCAGTGCGGATGCTGCCTGTAATTCATAGTTTCTGGTTGGGGTATGTACGTACGGTCACTGTGGGGATGACGTCATCGAGGCACTTGTTGATGAAGCCAGTGACAGATGTGCTGTACTCCTCAATGCCATTGGAGGAATCGCGGAATATATTCCAGTCTGTGCTAGCAAAACAGTCCTGTAGCTTACACACACATTACGTCATCAGTACTTACAAACTATCCCCTGACAGTAAAGATATTAGTATCATGTCTTTAGGTATTGTACTGGATTTTGTATTTCTCTTCCTCTTCTGCTAACCCTATTCCTCTCACCCTCTGTGTGCATCCGGCTTAGCAGGGTTAAGGACTAATTGCGGCTGTGTCTCGCTTGCTGCGTCCCCCATCATTCAGAGACTCTTGTGGCTTATGCGAATACCCCTGTGAGCATAGATTTTTACAAAAAGGTTGGTATCAAGAGCTCAGTGGTGCTTCAATGTAATGTCTTGGAATTAAGGTTTCCTAAAGAAAACTGTCTGGAGCTATACAGCTACTACTACTATTGACTGTTATTGCTGCTGGCTGCTACTAGCACAGTTTGTCTGTAACATTGGATTTGACTGTCTGAAGGTCTGAATGGTGTCGAACCTTGGAGGAGAGGATAGATGGGTGGCTGGAGAGAAATAAAAGCAAAAAAGAAAGAGAACGGAAAGAGGAAGAAATAAAGAAATGACATGGGATATGGAGGGATAGAGGGCAGATGGCCTACACATTCCCACCAGCCATGGGTAGTAAAGGACACAGGAGGTAAGGATTCATAACCCAACTGTGGTCCGAAGCCATTCCCACAACATATTGGATAGAGAGACCACAACATCTGTTGGATAATAAAACTTGTAAAGCAAGAGAGCGGAACAATGAGAGAGAGAGAGAAAGTGAAAGAGAAGGAAAGAGAAACGGAGAGAGAGAGAGCGAGAGAATAGAGAGAACAAGCATGAGAGTGAGAGAAAGAGATTAGGAAGAAAAGAAAGGAAAGAGAGTGATGGCCTGCAGTTCAGTCCTCCACTCCTTCCTATAAGTACCCCAGTGTGTCTCTAGTTCCTGTGTTAATTCTTTATCTCTTCCAGACAACCACCATCTCTTTTCATTGATGTGTGTTAAAACCACATAATATAACAGGGCTTTATAGCTGGAATGAGGGGATGAGAAAATGGTGTGTCTCTGAGAGGTGAGAGCTTTTATCTCTGTGTATTACTGTGCTGATGTAGAGGTGATAGCTGTTATCTGAGTGTGTATGTTGCCGTGTTCATGTGCTATCGGAAACTCGGAACCGCAGAGTTAAAATTAATGTAAGTTATTTGCGTGGAGCTTCCTATTGGTTGATTGTTATACTTTCCAAGTGGGAAACTCGGTATCATCTTTCTACAACAAGTCAGCAAGTCGAACATTTCTGAGTTTCCTAGTTCTGACTAGCACGTGAACGCGGCATGTGTGTGTGTTATGAAGATGAGGGCTGTTATCAGGGTTTGTGCGTGTGTTTGTGTGTGTATGTGTGTGAGAGTCTGTGTGTGTGTTATGAAGATGAGGGCTGTTATCAGGGTTTGTGTGTGTGAGAGTGTGTGTGTGTTATGAAGATGAGGGCTGTTATCAGGGTTTGCGCGTGTGTTTGTGTGTGTATGTGTGTGAGAGTCTGTGTGTGTGTTATGAAGATGAGGCTTTATCAGGGTTTGTGTGTTGTTTGTGTGTGTGTGTGTTTGTTGTGTGTGTGTGTGTGTGTGGTGTGTGAGAGAGTCTGTGTGTGTGTTATGAAGATGAGGGCTGTTATCAGGGTGTGTGTGTGTGTGTGTGTGTGTGTGTGTGTGTGTGTGTGTGTGTGTGTGTGTGTGATGAAGATGAGGCTGTTATCAGGGTTTGCTGGATGATACAGTGGATCTCAATAAAGCATTAGATGTGTTTAACCTGCTGTGTGTCTGCTGACCTGGGATCAGAGAGGAACACACACTGACACCGAATGGAGGTTAACAGAGGAGACAACATCGGGGAATACAGCATAGAATTGCAATCCCACTGGGCAAAAACTGGTTGAATCAACATTGTTTTCACGTCATTTCAACCAAAACATTTTACGTGATGACGTTGAATCAATGTAGAAAACGGATTCGATTTACAAAACGTCATCAACGTAAGGGAATTTCCTATCATTTTTGCCCAACTTTTCACCTAAATCTAATGACAGGGTGATAGTTTTGGTTGATTTTACGTTGAATTCACGTTTGTTGACAACTCAACCAAATGTAAACGAAAACTAGATGTTGAACTGATGTATGTGCCCAGTGGGATGGGTAGAAAATATAGAAAATTGAAGCATAGAAGGAAATAGAGTAGACAGAACAAATTCTTGTGCTAAATTCCAGTTTTTCACCTTACACACATACAGCAAATTCTCCAGTGTTGAATCAACACTGACAGTGTTCAATTTAACACTGGGCCAGTGTGTATATGGGTTCACATTTTTCAGTGTTAAATTAACAGTGTGCTTCGTGCTGACACTATTACACTTTGTCAGTGTTAGGGAATTAACACTTTTAGTGTTATGCAATGACGCCCAATTTATTTTTTCAACACGAGGAAATGTATATCTATTGAACTAAAATATAAACGCATCGTGCAACAATTTACAGGTACACTTCATATGAGGAAATCAGGCAATTGAAATAAATGGATTAGGCCCAAATCTATGAATTTCATATAGTGGGAATACAGATATACAAAAAAGTAAGGGCGTGGATCAGAAAACCAGTCAGTATCTGGTGTGACCACCATTTGCCTCATGCAGTGTGACATCTCCTTTGCATAGAGTTGATCATGTTGTTGATTGGATCAAGCAGTCGTACGCTCAATGGGTGACATGTCTGGTAAGTATACAGGCCATGGGAAGGACTGGGACATTTTCAGCTTCCAGGAATTGTGTACAGATCCTTGCGACATGGGGCTGTGCATTATCACGCTGAAACATGAGGTGATGGCGGCAGATGAATGGCACGACAATAGGCCTCAGGATCTAGTCACGGTATCTCAGTACATTCACATTGCCATAGATACAATGCAATTGTCTTCGTTGTGTCTAGTTTATGCCTGCCCATACCATAACCCCACCACCACCACAAGGCACTCTGGTCCCCACTTCGGCAAAGAAAATCTTAGCACCCTCACTACCAAACTACTTCCTGCGGCTATGGTTAATAAGGGCTTTACAATCAGTGATGGGACAATTAATACCGAAGTTCCGACACAGTTTTCAAAGCACTACTGATTCGACACAACATAACGATACTTGTATCAAAGTAACAATACGGGATGATGATGTTATACGAATCGGACGTCACACTACCATCTGACAAGTGTCGGAACTCCTAACTGAGAACGCCAACGTCTTCTTAAAGCTTTTTGTTTTTATCTAGATATTTCAACTCCTTAGCAGGTGGAAAGATAGCTCAGGGCATAGTGCCACAAGGCAGAGGAATCTATCCTGAAATCGTGGCACAGTAATATTGATTTGTTTTCTTTCTCAAACAGTGATTGTAAATGAAACAGCTCTAGTAGTTGTGATTAGTAATTATCAAATGATAGATCCAAAAAGTTTGGTAATATTGAAAAGTGTGTTGAAAAAGTTTCATTCAAACCCAAAGCAAAGTTGACAAGCAGTTACCATGTGATAAATTACATACACATCTTTGTTTGATCCCTCATTCAGTGGATCCTGCTGTGACTTCCAAAGCAGCGACCTCTGCTGGACACTATATACAGCTTAGTCTAGAATATTGTTCTCCATTTCTTACCTCACAGGTGGTTCTGCCTGTAGAACAGCTGCACTTGATTCTCTTGTTATGTACAGGATGGATATCCTGTATTGACCTTATTTTTTTGTTTCAAACATTTATTTTCATTTTTTTCCAGTTTACAGCACCTGAATGGTAGCTGAGCAGGTAGGGATTGGGATTTGGGCGCAGACACAAGCATAGCACAAGATCGAATCATGGCTATGGTTGAACAATTATTTTCTGTGAAACCACACAGTCTTCCCATTGTTGTCCAACTGGCAAGTGTCTTCACTGACATGTTCAACCTTTCCCTGGCTGAGTCTATAATACCTACAGTGGCAAGAAAAAGTATGTGAACCCTTTGTAATTACCTGGATTTCTGCATAAATTGGTCATCAAATTTGATCTGATCTTCATCAAAGTCACAACAATAGACAAACATAGTGTGCTTAAAATAATAACACACAAATTATTGTATTTTTCTTGTCTATATTGAATACATCATTTAAACATTCACAGTGTAGGTTGGAAAAAGTATGTGAACCCCTCGGCTAATGACTTCTCCAAAAGCTAATTGGAGTCAGGTGTCAGCTAACCTGGAGTCCAATAAACGAGACGAGATTGGAGATGTTAGTTAGAGCTGCTTTGCCCTATAAAAAACACTCACAAAATGTGAGTTTGCTATTCACAAGAAGCATTGCCTGATGTGAACCATGCCTCAAACAAAAGAGATCTCAGAAGACCTAAGATTAAGAATTGTTGACTTGCATAAAGCTGGAAAGGGTTACAAAATTATCTCTAAACGTCCACGGTAAGACAAATTGTCTATAAATGGAGAAAGTTCAGCACTGTTGCTACTCTCCCTAGGAGTGGCCGTCCTGCAAAGATGACTGCAAGAGCACAGCGCAGAATGCTCAATGAGGTTAAGAAGAATCCTAGAGTGTCAGCTAAACACTTACAAAAATCTCTGGAACATGCTAACATCTCTGTTGACGAGTCTACGATAAGTAAAACACTAAACAAGAATGATGTTCATGGGAGAACACAACGGAAGAAGCCACTGCTGTCCCCCCAAAAATTGTTGCACGTCTGAAGTTTGCAAAAGTGCACCTGGATGTTCCACAGCGTTACTGGCAAAATATTCTGTGGACAGATTATACTAAAGTTGAGTTGCTTGGAAGGAACACACAACACTGTGTGGATAAAAAAAGGCAAAGCACACCAACATCATAATATCATCCCAACTGTAAAGTATGGTGGAGGGAGCATCATGTTTTGGGGCTGCTTTGCTGCCTCAGGGCCTGGACAGCTTGCTGTCATCGACGAAAAATGAATTCCCAAGTTTATCAAGACAGGAGAATGTTAGGCTATCTGTACGCCAATTGAAACTCAACAGAAGTTGGGTGATGCAACTGGACAATGACCCAAAACACAGAAGTAAATCAACAACAGAATGGCTTCAACAGAAGTCCTGACCTCAAACCAATTGAGATGCTGTGGCATGCTGAACTGAAACAGTTTTATAAAGAGGAATGGTCCAAAATTCCTCCTGACTGTTGTGCAAGTCTGATCCGCAACTACTGAAAACGTTTGTTCGAGGTTATTGCTACCAAAGGCGGGTCAACCAGTTATTAAATCCAAGGGTTCACCTACTTTTCCCACCCTGCACTGTGAATGTTTACACAGGTGTTCAATAAAGACATGACAACATAAAATTGTTTGTGTGTTATTAGTTTAAGCAGACTGTTTGTCTACTGTTGTGACCTAGATGAAGTTCAGATGAACTTTTAAGACCAATTTATGCAGAAATCCAGTTATTTCCAAAGGGTTCACATACTTTTCTTGCCACTGTACATGTTTCAAACAGATCAAAATAGTCCCTGTCCCCAAGAAAGAGAAGGTAACCTGCTAAATGATTACGGCCTTGTAGCACTCACATCGGTAGCCATGAAGTGCTTTGAAAGGCTGGTCATGGCTCACATCAACAACGTCATGCCGGAAACCCTAGACCCACTCCAATTCACATACCGCCCCAACAGATCCACAGATTACGCAATCTCAGTCTCAATTGCACTCCACACTGCCCTTTCCTACCTGGACAAAAGGATCACCTATGTGAGAATGCTGTTCATTGACTGCAGCTCAGCGTTCAACACATTAGTGCCCACAAAGCTCATCACTAAACTAAGGACCCTGGGACTAAGCACCTCCCTCTGCAACTGGATCCTGGACATCCTGACGGGCCGCCCCCAGGTGGTAAGGGTAGGCAACAACACATCTGCCATGCTGATCTTCTGCTAAAGTAGTCCCCTCCTGTACTCCCTGTTCACCCACGACTGCGTGGCCAAGCACGACTCCAACACCATCATTAAGTTTGCTGACAACACAACAGTGGTAGGCCTGATCACCGACAATGATGAGACAGCCTATAGGGAGGAGGTCAGAGACCTGGCAGTGTGGTGCCAGGACAACAACCTCTCCCTCAACGTGAGCAAGACAAAGGAGCTGATCGTGGACTTTAGGAAAAGGAGGGCCAAACAGGCCTTCCATCGATGGGGCTGTAGTGGAGCGGGTTGAGAGTTTCAAGTTCCTTGGTGTCCACATCACCAACGAATTATCATGGTTCAAACACACCAAGACAGTCGTGAAGAGGGCATGATAACAACTTTTCCGCCTCAGGAGACTGAAAAGATTTGGCATGGGTCCCCAGATCCTCAAAAAGTTATATAGCTGCACCATTGAGAGCATCCTGACCGGTTGCATCACCGCCTGGTATGGCAACTGCTCGGCATCTGACCGACATCTAATGCGCTACAGAGTGTAGTGCGTATGGCTCAATACATCACTGGGGCAAGCTTCCTGACATCCAGGACCTATATACTAGGCGGTGTCAGAGGAAGGCCCAAAAATTGTCAAAGACTCCAGTCACCCAAGTCATAGACTGTTCTCTCTGCTACCGCATGGCAAGCGATACCGGAGCGCCAAGTCTAGGATCAAAAAGCAACTTAACAGCTTCTACCCCCAAGCCATAAGAATGCTGAACAATTAATCAAATGGCCACCTGGACTATTTACGTTGACCTCCCCACCCTCTGTTTTTGCGCTGCTACTTACTGTTTATTGTCTATGCATAGTCACTTTACAAATTACCTTGACTAACCTGTACCCCAGCACATTGACTCGGTACCGGTACCCCCTGTATATAGCTATTGTTATGTACTTTTCTTGTGTTACTTTTTGGTTTGATTAGATTTTTGAAATGTAGTTTATTTTGTAAATATTTTCTTAGCTCTATTTCTTGAACTGCATTGGTTAAGGGCTTTTAAGTCAGCATTTCAGGGTAAGTTCTACGCCTGTTGTATTTGGCACATGTGACAAATAACATTTGATTTGATTTTAATTTGTTCTATTTAGCTTAGCCTATGATAATCTTTTGTCTTCAGCATCCTAAATAGCACCATGGATGCACAGTTGTTGATAAAATGGTGAACTTGGAGGCAAAAAGGGTACGTAGGATGTAGGACGCTAACACCACAGTCTAACAAAATGTAGTTTACCAATGCTCACACCTATCCATTGCGCCACAAAAGTTTTGATGACTGCAATGGGAAAACCATTCCGAAAGAATTCCGACCCCTTGACTTTTTCCACATTTTGTTACGTTACAGCCTTATCCATTTTAGAATACAAAAAAAACATTTGACAAAGCTAAAACAGCTTTTTAGAAATGTTGGAAATGGAAATATCACAATTACATATGTATTCAGGCCTTTTACTCAGTACTTTGTTGATGTACCTTTGGTAGCGATTACACCTCAAGTCTTGGGTATAATACCACAAGCTTGACACACCTGTATTTGGGGAATTTCTCACATTCTTCTCTGCCAATCCTCTCAAGCTGTGTCAGGTTGGATGGGGAGCTTTGCTGCACAGCTATTTTCAGGTCTCTCCAGAGATGTTCGATCGGGTTCAGGTCCAGGCTCTGGCTGGGCCACTCAAGGACATTCAAAGACTTGTCCCGAAGCCACTCCTGTGATGTATTGGCTGTGTGCTCAGGGTCGTTGTCCTGTTGGAAGGTGAACCTTTGCCACAGTCTAAGGGCCTGAGCGCTCTCAATCAGGTTTTCATCAAGGATCTCTCTGTACTTTGCTCTGTTCATCTTTACCTCGATCCTGACTTGTATCCCAGTCCCTGCCACTGGAAAACATCCCCACAGCATGATGCTGCCACCACCATACTTCACCGTAGGGATGGTGCCAGGTTTCCTCCAGATGTGATGCTTGGCATTCAGGCCAAAGAGTTATTTGTTTCATCAGACTAGAGAAACTTGTTTCTCATGTTCTGAGAGTCCTTTAGGTGGCTTTTGGCAAACTATAAGTGGGCTGTCAAGTGCCTTTTACTGAGGAGTGGCTTCCGTCTGGCCACTCTACCATAAAGGCCTGATTGGTGGGGTGCTGCAGAGATGGTTGTTCTCCTGAAAGGTTCTCCCTTCTCCACAGAGGAACTCTGGAGCTCTGTCAGAGTGACCATCTGGTTTTTGGTTACCTCCCTGATCAAAGCCCTTCTCCCCCGATTGCTCAGTTTGGCCGGGCAGCCAGCTCTAGGAAGAGTCTTGGTGGTTCCAAACTTCTTCCATATAATAGTGATGGAGGCCACTGTGTTCTTGGGGATCTTCCATGCTGCGGGAATTTTTTGGTACCCTTCCCCAGATCTGTGCCTCTACACAATCCTGTCTTGGAGCTCTACGGACAATTCCTTCAACCTAATAGCTTGGTTTTTGCTCTGACATACACTGTCAACTGTGGGACCTTATATAGGCAGGTGTGTGCCTTTCCTAATCATGTCCAATCAATCAAATTTACCACAGGTGGACTCCAATCAAGTTGTAGAGACATCTCAAAGATTATCAATGGAAACAGGATCCACCTGAGCTAAATTTCAAGTTTCATAGAAAAGGGTCTGAATACTTCTGTAAATAAGGTATTTCTTTTTTTGTTTGTTTTTTTATATATACTTTTGCAATATAACTGTTTTCGTTTTGTCATTTAGAACAAAATTTGGAAAAAGTCAAGGGGTCTGAATACTTTCCGAATGCACTGTATAAACATCAAACATGCTGATATTTAACCTGACCAGCAGATGTCACTAATGTGTTTTGTGTTGAAAGCTCAGAGTAATTAACCTTTTTCAACACAATTTGGTAAAAGCCCCAAAGGGTTCAGAACGCCTCAGTTTCCCAACACACTAGTTGCAACATCATTTACATCTCTTTGTTGTGATATGCTTTTATATAAGCATTTACAATGAGTTCAAAACTGACTTTAGACATGCTCAAACTTTAATTAACAGAACCATAGACCACTTAACTTGTACAACCCTTCCACTCACCGGTTGCCAAAAATAACTAACATAAAGCTACGCCCCAAGCCATACCTCCAATATAATTTCCCAGTGTGCCTTGCCTTCTCGACTGAATTGTAGAGTAATCACCCATGACCGTATTTGTTGGTGACAGAGACATGGTTGTTGAATTTGTTAATGTTTAGTCCTGCATTCGTTACCAAATAAATTTCTAAGTGAATTTCATCTTCAAAATTAAACTCTTTAGGACATTGCATATCTCATAAGGCCGTATTTTGAGGCGTGGTTCTACCCTAATACAATGACCTGAAATTAATTGTTTACAGGCCACATCAAGATATTCAAGCTGCGTTATACTGGAATATGATGTGTAATTCCTATTGGAATCCAGTCAGAGTTAGGATATCCAACAGTTGGAATTTTCTTTCACCCACAAACTGCATTCAGAATGTCTGTCAGGCTTAAAAACATGAATAACTAAATCATATAAAATGGAACGACCGTTTCAGTAATGGGTGCAATAAATCTAACCAACTGATTGGATTAGTTTAGATGTACACTCTCATGTGGCTCAGTTGGTAAAGCATCGCACTTGTAAAGCCAGGATTGTGGGTTTGATTCCCATAGGGGCATCTGTGTATAATGAAACTGTATGTACACACGACTGTAAGTTGCTTTGGATAAGAGTCTATTAAAATGTGTAAATACACTGAATATAAATGTGACCTGTTAAGTATTGGTCCTATGTTTCATAAACTGAAATAAGAAATCCAAGAAAAGTTACATCTGCACAAAAAGAACAAATTTGTTTACATCCCTGTTAGAGAGCGTTTCTCCTTTTCCAAGATAATCCATGCACCTGGCAGGTGTGGCATATCAAGAAGCTGATTAAACAGCATGATCATTACACAGGTGCATCTTGTGCTGGGGACAATAAAAAGCCACTCTAAAATATGCAGTTTTGTCACATAACAAAATGCCACAGATGTCTCAAGTTTTGAGGGAGAGTACGATTGGAATGCTGACTGTATGGAGAATTTGGCAGTAAGTCCAACCGGCCTCACAACTGCAGACCATGTGGGCGAGCGGTTTGCTGATGTTAACGTTGTGAACAGAGTGCCCCATGGTGGCAGTGGGGTTAGGGTATAAGCAGGCATAAACTACGGACAACAAACACAATTGCATTTTATCAATGGCATTTTTAATGCACACCGTGATGAAATTCTGAGGCCCATTGTCGTGCCATTCATCTGCCGCCATCACTTCATGTTTCAGCCTGATAATGCGAGGCCCCGTGTCTCAAGGATCTGTACACAATTCCTGGAAGCTAAAAATATCCCAGTTCTTCCATTGCCTGTATACTCACCAGACATGTCAACCATTGAGCATGTTTGGGATTGGGACACATCCAGTGCGTCAATCTAAGTAACATAATAGAAAAATCCCCATCAAAATCCGCCAGTTTAAACTAGAGACATATTTTTGCATTGAATGCGTCTCAGTCCACCGCATCTGCCGATGTTGCACTTCCACATCTGCGGTAAACAGTGGCAGAGCTAGAGCAGTGTTTGTCGGACCATGCGACATCGGTCTTATCACAAAATCATATGTAGCATCTGAATGGAGACTCTCACGAACTCGTCTGAAGTCGGTCCTGTCGATGTGCCAACTTCTGTTTGTAGCGTCCAAACCGTTTGTGACCTCACTGTGGAAAGGGGAGATGATCACAAAAGAAGATGGTGTTCTCCATTTTGCTCTAGGACCACCACAAGTGTCATGGGACTCCTAAAGGTAACCGGTTTAAAAAAATGAATGGAAGTATTGTTTCTTTGGGCTATAGTAGTAAAGGTAAAAATAAATATTTTATCAAATAATTATTTTATATAATTGTTTTATATCTGAAGGGGTCGGCCCTAAAATGTCAAATCAAATCGCTAAATGATCCATAGTATGACCATCTTAAAACATTTCCATATGTCAGCTTAGAACCCCCGCAACGGCTTCGACTTTTAAGAAATAATGTGTGTTATAACTTTTCCTCGTCTCTTTGCCAAAATGGAAGTAAGCAGTTTGTAATCACCTTGGAGCAAAGGGATATGTCCATATTCATCTATATCTGCTTCTGATATAGGTCTATGTAGTTCCGTCACTGCTGAGCTCGTCAACTGAGGAAGTTCGATGCATCGGAGGAAACCTTGCAGTTTATCAGGCTCAGGACATTTTCTAAATCTGAATATAAATTCTTATAGAACTCTGCAAAGGTTTCTGATGTATCCTGGGGTCTTGTAAGAAAGGGTGCATCCACATCATTTGATTGAACCTTTTGGATAATCCTAGAGGCCTGTTGTTTCCTTAACCGGAAAGAAAGTAAATGACTTGCTCTGTTCCCATTCTCATAATAGCATTGCTTTAGAAATCTCAGATTTCCCTCTACGGGCCTCTTTTAATTGGATGAGGATTGAGGGGGATTGTTGTTGTTTATGCATGGTTTCCAATTTCTCAATGTCATCTTCCAATTTTCTGCGTAATTTCACTAACTTTTCCCCCCCTTGCTGATGCATATGAAACAGTACATCCTCTCAGATCAGCCTTTGCACCTTCCCACAGAACAGCCGGTGAAACATCAGGTGTTTTGGTTAAGCTCTAGGTACCGTTCAAATTCTGAATGAATAAACTGTCTAAATTCAGCTTCAAGTAGTGAAGCATTCATCCTCCACGACGTGGAGTGCGAATGTCACTCCAGATCCCATACAGCTGACACCGGCCCATGATCAGAAAGAGTAATGCTCAAGATCTTGCATTCTATAATTCAATATGTGTCTGTTTTTGGTGTAAAGAAGTAATAAATATGAGAATAACACGTATGGGGGTGGGAGTTCAAATGTCTCCACACATCTACTAGAACCAGTTCCATGGAGCTATTTCTTAAAGCACTGCTCATTCTGGAAATGGGTGGTCTAGAGGGGGAGCCTTATATTCAGTACCGCATAAAATGCAGTTAAAACAACCCCTTTACTTTATCAGAAATCAAATCGGAAATATTTTTCATGAACTCCGGTATATCTTCATTAGGTGCATATACATTAAACATTGAGACTTTCACTCCTGCAATGGACCCGTTCAATAATATGTATCTCCCTTCTTTTACTTCATTATGCAAAACGAACTGGGTGGATCTGTGTATTAGAACAGCAGCTCCCCGTCTCCTCTCAGAACTACATGATGAGAAAAGCATCTGATTATCCCAGGTTTTATTGAACTTGAAGTGCTCACTATCTGGCAGGTGCGCTTCTTGTAAAAAAGCTATTAAGTTCTTCAGTTGAAGGATAATTGTTTTAGTTTTAATTGGCCAATGGATACGTTTTACATCGTAGGAGATGCCCTTCAAACCCATGAATCTATCATCTCCATTTTTCTTTTCTACCCAACATAGGAGCTCCTTGTCTTATGTGTTTCATTGCTATAATTGTAAAATAAAAATAGTAAAGACACAAAATATAACAACAAATATTGAGCACAAATGTCTATCTCTGATTCCCAGCTACCTTCCAAATACTGTTTTTCATTTTTTTCCTTCCAACATTTCAACCCACAAAATTACTTGAAATATTAACACCAACACTGGTGTGCTTTTACACCAATATGTGTTAATTTAACACTTAAACCTGAATCAACACTAGAAATGTTACACTGAAAAATCAACACTAGGTAACACTGGCAAATTTGCTGTAGACCCTTTTAAACAATACACTCAAAATGTCCGTCAGTTCACATATCATGGAAGGTTATTTCTTTTGAATCAGCAGGGGGTGTTGTCTTGGATCTTTTTTATGTCCACATTATCCCCATTTTCTAAATTGTCCCCATTTCTAATGACAAACATTCTGTGAACACTGCCATTATTTTAGGCCGGGATTCAATCTGACCGATTATAGGCATTGTGGCTTTTAAAGACAATTTCCAAATTGAACCAACATATGCAGTGTTGACAGTGAATGGGATCTCCATGAACATTGCCTTTAACAGCCGCATTACCCGCAATCGGATTGTATCTCGGCCTGAGTGTTTTTGTATGAGACACATCCACACAAGTTTACCCAAACTGAACTCACTCTAGGGTCATAATGACGTCATACTTCTCTCTCAGCTCCTCTGTAGTCCCCCTACTGCCTAGCTACTGCCTAGGCTTGGTGCTAGCTGGGAGCAGCCCAGATGGGAATATATGAATGCATAAATCACTTAGCAGACACATAGGCAGTGTGTGTGTGTGTGTGTGTGTGTGTGTGTGTGTGTGTGTGTGTGTGTGTGTGTGTGTGTGTGTGTGTGTGTGTGTGTGTGTGTGTGTGTGTGTGTGTGTGTGTGTGTGTCTGTGTGATTACAGGGTGATGTTCGGTCGCTCACAGGTGCGTGTGTCTGAGTTTAGTTAGCCAGTCTCTCCAGGATTCTGTGATAGTAATTTTTTTTGCAAAATCATCAATTCCCTGCATATTATGCGAGGGCTTGCAAATTTGACCAATAACTGCACTATTCTGCACAAAACATTAAAATCATAGCAATTTTATTGCATAAAACTGACACATCACCGCAGTATAAAAGTGGGCTCACAATTTCAACCAATCAACACACATTTACAGCATAATTTGGCTCAATCAAGCCACACGTCAACACATTTTTTCTCTTGTCAGCGCATTTTGTCACAAATTGGACAAAATCATCACATATTGCTTTTGCAAAATGCCAGGATTGCAACAGCAAAATCAAGCATTTCTACCCACAAATACCACAATAAAATCGAAGCTATATCTTGGAGGGACTGGTTTGCTAGATAAAACAGATTGACAGACAGGAGACTAGACGCATACCGAATACATAGTGGATCTAGATTCGAACACCTTTTTTCTTGATCATTGTGTATGACTATACAGTACATAACTCAAAGCTTAACATTTTGTATTTCATTGATCATTGTGTATGTCATGCAAAGGTATCATGGTAAGCAACATATGCAATCCGTTGCGTATTCAGTGTATTACCATTAAAAAGGGTTGGATGATCAGGAAAGCAAGGAGGAGATTAGTGAAGAGGAAGTAGATTATCCAGCTCATCTCCATTGATCATTACTGTGTTAGAAACAACTATCATGCTGAAAAAGTAGGACTTCAGAGAGAGAGAGAGAGAGGGAGAGAGCGAGAGAGGGAGAGAGTTAAATATGTAATCTTTCCATTGATCGATGTGTGTTATTTAGTAAAAGTGTAAATTGCTGAAAATTGAACAGGAGTATGATACATTTCTAGATACTGCACTTTTGGGACTATTTGATTGGTTCCATTGTACAATTTCAAGGAATATGACCAAATGTATAGTACCAGTCAAATGTTTGTAAACACCTACTCATTCCAGAGGTTTTCCTTATTTTGACTATTTTCTACAATGTAGAATAATAGTGAAGACATCAAAACTATAAAATAACACATGGAATCATGCAGTAAACAAAAAAGTGTTAAACAAATCAAAATATATTTTATATTTGAGAGTCTTCAAAGTAGCAACCCTTTGCCTTGATGACAGCTTTGCACACTCTTGACATTCTATCAACCAGCTTCACCTGGAATGCTTTTTCAACAGTCTTGAAGGAGTTCCTACATATGCTGAGCAGTTGTTGTGTCACGGCCGTTTAAAGGAGTGGACCAAGGTGCAGCGCGATTGGAATACATCTTTTAATTCAACGAAGAACACTTAACAAACAAACGAACAAACGAACAAACGAACCGTGAAGCCAACGTAGTGCTCACAGGCAACTAAACATGGACAACTACCCACCAAACCAACATGGAAAATGGCAACCTAAATAGGCTCCCCAATCAGAGACAACGATAAACAGCCGTCTCTGATTGGGAACCCACTCAGGTCACCATAAACCTACAACCCCTAGACAATACAAAATCCCCATAGATAATAAAAAAAACCTAGACAAGACAAAACCCCCTAGACAATACAAAAACTAAACAAACCACCCCTTGTCACACCCTGACCTAACCAAATAATAAAGAAAGCAAATATAACTAAAGTCAGGGCGTGACATGTTGGCTGCTTTTCCTTCACTCTGCGATCCAACTTATCCCAAACCATCTCAATTGGGTTGAGGTCGGGTGATTGTGGAGGACAGGTCATCTGATGCAGCACTCCATCACTCTCCTTCTTGGTCAAATAGCCCTTACACAGTCTGGAGGTGTGTTGGGTCATTGTCCTGTTGAAAAACAAATTATAATCCCCCTAAGCGCAAACCAGATGGGATGGCGTATCGCTGCAGAATGCTGTGGTAGCCATGCTGGTTAAGTGTGCTTTGAATTCTAAATAAATGACTGACAGTGTCACCAGCAAAGTACCCACACACCATCAGACCTCGTCCTCCATGCTTCACGGTGGGAACCACACATGCAGAGATCATCCGTTTACCTACTCTGCATCTCACAAAGACACGGCAGTTGGAACCAACAATCTCAAATTTGTATTCATCAGACAAAAGGACAGATTTCCACTGGTCTAATGTCCATTGCTCGTGTTTCTTGGCCCAAGCAAGTCTCTTCTTCTTATTGGTGCCCTTTAGTAGTGTTTTCTTTGCAGCAATTCAACCATGAAGGCCTGATTCACGCAGTCTCCTCTGAACAGTTGATGTTGAAATGTGTCTGTTACTTGAACTCTGTGAAGCATTTATTTTAGCTTCAATTTCTGAGGCTGGTAACTCAAATGAACTTATCCTCTGCAGCAGTGGTAATTCTGGGACTTTATTTCCTGTGGCGGTTGACTGACCTTCATGTCTTAAAGTAATGATGGACTGTCATTTACCTTTGCTTATTTGAGCTGTTCTTGCCATAATATGGACTTGGTCTTTTACCAAATTGGGCTATCTTCTGTATACCATCCTTACCTCGTCACAACACAACTGATTGGCTCAAACACATTAAGAAGGAAAGGAATTCTACAAATGATCTTTTAATTAGGCACACCTGTTAATTGAAATGCATTCCAGGTGACTACCTCATGAAGCTGGTTGAGAGAATGCCAAGAGCGTGCAAAGCTGTCATCAAGGCAAAGGGTTGCTACTTTGAAGAATCTCAAATATAAAATATATTTTGATTTGTTTAACACTTTTTTGTTTACTACATGATTCCATGTGCATTATTTCATAGTTTGATGTCTTCACTATTATTCTAGAAAATAGTCAAAATAAAGAAAAACCCTGGAATGAGTTGGTGTGTCCAAACCTTTGACTGGTGCTGTACGTAATTGTTTGGGTACCCACACTGAATCCCCATCCTGGTGCCAAGGATGAAGGTTTGATGGCACTGCACTCCACAAAGTGATTGAATTCTCCAACACTTCAAACCACATCTGGACATTTGGGTCCCACAAGACTCAGGTACACACACACACGCGCGCCCACACACACATCATTTGGAGTTTGTGCGACAGCTGTTCCGCTGCACCCTAACTCCCTACATGGCGTAGCCTTATTACAGTCTTATTAATGTAATATCATTAAATGGTCCCTGAACATCTGACTGAGGCTTTTTTTCACTCCCCATAATGCTCACTCCTTTTGTCAGGGCCAGATAGCGCTGCAGTCCTCTGCATGTGTGTGCCTGGGTGTGTGTGTGTCTGTGTATGTGTCTGTGTGTGTGTAAAACTGATTATTTGTCTGGAGTGAAACATTGTGAGTATTTATCCATCCGCCAGGTCTGGCTCAATCCAGGCCCTCTCCTAGATCATGTAGAATCATGGCTGCTATACCCTTGGAGGGCTACCGCTGGGAACACAACAGCTCTCTCTCTCTTGTTCTCTCCCTCTATGTCTCTCTTTCTCTCTCTCTCTCTGTCAGTATCTCATTCTCCAACCCCCCCTCTGTCCCTCTACCTTTCTCTCTCTCTGTGTCTCTTTTTCTCCAACCCTTCTCTTTTGCTCCGTCTCGCTCTCGCTCTCTCTCTGTTTATCTCATATTCTCTCCCTCTCAGTCTCTTTCTCCCACATCACTATCCTTTCATTACAGATCTTTAAAAGTGTAGAGATAAAACACACAGGCAGAGAAGTAGTGGTGGTATCAGGAGGGTTAGCTCAACTGTAACAAGAGGCATCCTGGATTGATTGTGAGATAATTAAAGAGAAAGTGAGGGATCAATGCACCTGTATTCCATGGAGCTGGGTGGATCACACGCGGACATGTGTTTGTATGTGTGTTTGTGTGTTTGTGTTTGTGCATATGTGTGTGCACATGCGATCTCACTTCTCTTTCTTTTTATCCCAACAGACTTCAGGAAAGCTTCCTTCCTGCTCAGATCTCAACTACCTTGACAGGTGAAAGCAATACTATTGAAGTATGTGTGTGTGTCTACTATTTAGGCAGCTTTTGCCAAAACTGGTACATTTCCACCAGAGAATGGATATACGCGTGTGGGAACACATGCACTTTTAGGAGTCCAAGCCTGTTATTAGCTAGCTAGCTTGCTAATTTTACATGGTCTGTCAATCAATGTAGCCTGTCATGTCTGTCAGCAGCAATTGTGATTAAACACTCTTAACAGTTTTAGCTTCACTGTCCAAATAAATAAGGACGGGAGTGTATGTAAACATACTGTATGTTTTTCTCCTCTTCTCCAGGACAACCCACCCCCCCCTTACTCTCCTACTGAGGACCCAGTAGAGCATCGATATCTCAGCTCCCACGGCCTCTACCGCCCCATCTCTCCATCCCTATGATGTGTTTCCTCCTCCTTTCTCCTCCTCTGTCTCTTCTAACAACCCTTCTTTTGGTCTCTCTCCTCTCTGTCTACCTCCCTCCCTCCCTCCCTGAAACTAAGGGGCCTAGCCAGAACCATGAAAAACAGCCCCAGACCATTATTCCGCCTCCACCGAACTTTACAGTTGGCACTATGCATTCGGGCAGATAGCATTCTCCTGGCATCAGCCAAACCCAGATTTGTCCCTCAGACTGCCAGATGGTGAAGTGTGATTCATCACTCCAGAGAACGCGTTTCCACTGCTCCAGAGTCCAATGGCGGCAAGCTTTACACCACTCCAGCCGACGATTGGCATTGCTCATGATGGTGATCTTAGTCATGTGTGCGGCTGCTCAGCCATGGAAAACCATTTCATGAAGCTCCCGACGAACAGTTCATGTGCCGGTCCCGTTCTGTGAGCTTGTGTGTCCTACCACTTCGCGGCTGAGCTGCCAATCAAAAATGTCCAATCAAAATGGCTAAATATTATGTGTCTGTCCATGGTACTGATTTCTGTTTGTGTTTGTGTGTGTGTGTGTGTGTGCGCAGGCGTGTGCGTGCACACGTAAAACTGAAAATGTTGACTAGTTGAATGCCAATGCCATCCTCCTCTCTTTCATGTTGGCAAAACGGTCTATGGCCCTGTCATACAGCACACGTTTAGATTTTCTTGTCATAGGCTACCTTGCTAAAATGCTTGCAAACCTAACTTCCTCGCATAGGAGTTTTGCTGCACAAGCACAACCTCAGCTGAATGCTAATTGGCTAATTATTATTATACATTTTTTATTAAGGGAGGCCAAATGCTTGCTGGCATCAATCAATCAAATGTTTTGGTGGCAACATGTTATACTATTTTGGTCCAGACAGCATCAGATACATGGGCTACACTTACTGAAACAGAGGGGCTCTATTTCCATCGCTCTGATGATTTCTCTGGTGAGATTCAGCCACTTGCAAATTTACCGAAAATTATGAAAAAACTGAGATTTTTATTTTGTCAAATATTTGGGGACGCCTGCCTTCCCTTAACTTTCATGAAAACATGCAACTGCTACATGGAAAGATTATCTTAGCTACCTGCTACTACTGCTGCTGCCTGTGTGTGTATAGTGCAGTTGCCCTATGAACATTCTAGAACACACTCAATCACCCGCCACATCAAGGAATAAAAAAAACAATCCTTACATCACATCACTCCGCAGTGTTCCGGACCCGTTTTGGAATGGCAGTGTCAGACAATCAGCTCATTTGTTGTCCAACGCAACATGCCATTCCATAATGGCTGCTGTGGCTACTGCTAGCTAGCATGAGGACGAAAAGGGCAGTTTTCCAGAAAAGTAGCAGTATTTCAATCTTCTCGATGTATCAGTTTGGATAAAGGTAACATCTGTAGCACAGTGCCATATCCCATCCCTGCATTGAGGTACATTTTCAAACCCATATTTCGCGCCGGCCCCGCAGTGTCTTAATCTAAGCATGTTGGCGTTCCAGTCTAAACAAGCGTAACGGTAGGGTTGGAATATTCTGGCTAAGTAAACAAGTAATATATGGAAATATATTTATTTAAAACATCCACTAATTTATTGAGTAATTCATTTGAAATGTTCAAAAATAATATTGAAAAGACAAAACTAAATTCTAACTAATACTGTATGCATTGAACTGGGTTTTATCAAACTGATCTTGTGTGATGTGAACTGTGTACATTTGATTAATTTGACTGTATTTCATTTTTCTCTACACATTGTGATGCTAGCCTGGGTACCTGACTATTTCTGCATTTATATGCTACATCATTGCCTTGTTTGACAAAACGACAAGATGGCTAAATCAGAAACACACTGGCATCAAGTCTACATTAATACCATACTTATGTCCAGTTCCATCTTCCAAAACAAAGTAGTGGTAAACATTTAACATCAACTCCACAGTACAATTCCAACAGGAACTTGGTGAACTTCCCTCAGCCTCTAGCAGCCCTAGAGATGTGCTTTTCTCTTCACTTACTGAAAACCGGTTTCCCGTACAGCAGTCCTTTCCAGTTCCTAGCTGTGCTTCTGGTTCTCCACATCAGTATCCCAAAGGCTAGTCCACTGTACCGAGTCTGATCCCATATTCCTGAACATTAACATTCCAGAAGATCCCTGTGTCACAGCTGTGTTTACTAATCTCTCCCGTTCAAGTCAGTGTCCCACAACAACGGGACCGTAAAAACATCTGTATAGTAGGTGACATCACAACACTATCTTCATCGTCAGCTTTATATGTTGGGACAGCAATGGGAGGGAGAGTGGTTTGTATTCCTGTTAAGCCATTAGGAGTGGTCCCTTTCCAGTTAACATTTGTGGCAACTACACAACTAGATTTCATCAAGCGTTTTGCAAATGCGTTTTTGCTACACTTATAAAAAAATTACTCTAGCTCTGGCTTAGAATGTTTGTTTCTCGATTTCTTCCTTTCTATGTAAACACTACATCGTAGAGAAGAGTGGGCACACAACAAATGCTACTAAGGTACACATCTGGATCTAAGGTCACAAGGTTAAGGATTTTGTTTCTAAAAGGCTCACTGGCAACATTATTTCACTATGGGAAAAATGGGGGTTGCAGACTACAGTTTTAAAACAAAAGGTCTCACATACAGCACATCGGATAGGTCTCTAATATGCCTAAATGGCTTACTTTACTACATACATCCTAGTACCTCCCCCAAACTAACTGATCTTAAAAGTCTGGATAAGTGAAGAGAATATGGAGGCAACTCCGCTGAGCATAATGGAAAACCATATTGCTTTCAACCATCCAGGCATCAGTGTCCTAGTATCCAACTGGGACAGGTGCTGGAATTCAATCCAAAAAGCTACCTTTCTTCCCTCTATATGTGATGACTCCCCTAGACCAAGGTTAGTGACCACAAGAATAGACAATATGGTACTAGCTCTACCTAGCCCGTAGAGAATGTCACTTGTTTAAACCACTTCAATCAGTGTAGACGAAGGGATGAGTGTGTTGGTTGAAAAGGTATAAAGCCACCGTTCATTCCCACCATGTACCGTTATGGTGCAGTCAAAATATCAAAACACTCGGGCGCAATTATATACAGTATATACAAATATTTACATTACATTCGGGAGGCCTTGGCCTTCACATCTTCTTACCCCCAGGTAGGCCCATGGCTTGGACAACTCCAGCTCCCAGTAGTGCTTTCCGTGTTTGAAGCCCTGGAAGCAGAGAGCACCTGCCACGGTGTGGTCAAAGCGAGCCTCGTGGGCTGGGACAGGGCGCGGCCCCAGAGGCCAGGTGTTCCGCCCGTAGGATAGGTGATAGATCACATTTACCTCGGCAAAGTAAAGACGAATATGCTCCTCATACAATAAGGTTACTTGTCCTGACCTTACACACAGCCCTCCTCCTTCATACAGTGAGGTTAGTTACCTTGTCCTGACCTTACACAAAGCCTCCTCCTTCATACAGTGAGGTTAGGTTACCTATTGTCCTGACCTTACACACAGCCTCCTCCTTCATACAGTGAGGTTAGGTTACCTTGTCCTGACCTTACACACAGCCTCCTCCTTCATACAGTGAGGTTAGGTTACCTGGTCCTGACCTTACACACAGCCTCCTCCTTCATACAGTGAGGTTAGGTTACCTTGTCCTGACCTTACACACAGCCTCCTCCTTCATACAGTGAGGTTAGGTTACCTTGGTTGTCCTGACCTTACACACAGCCTCCTCCTTCATACAGTGAGGTTAGGTTACCTTGCTTGTCCTGACCTTACACGCAGGGTAAAACATTGCAGATAAAAATGCAATATATAGAGTAGATTTCTTTAATTACTTGTTACGTTTATCTCTTATTCTTATCCGTATTTTTTGAAACTGCATTGTTGGTTAGGGGCTCGTAAGTAAGCGTTTCACTGTAAGGCCTACATCTGTTGTATTCGGTGTATGTGACTAATACAATTTGATTTGATTTAATTTGATTAGAAAGGATTGCCTGCCCTCCAAGAAGTCTGTTCCACATGATCTATTTTTATCTGAATGTAACACCTCAATCAAGCTTGTTAATTGATCGTTAAGTCATGGCTTCAGGTGGAGTCAGGTAAAGGGTCATTAGTGGCCTATATAAGCCTCTTACAGACTATGGGAAAACATTATTTATGGGTAACAAGACTGTTGTCATTATCATGGGAGCTGTGAGAGGATTTCTGCTCTTTGGAGACCAATGAAGTAGAGTCCCAAGCCTCTCCTAGCTATGCTGGCTCTCTGGCAAATGATGACCTGGCCCCTGAGAAGCTGAGGCGCATAACTGGCTTGTCTGATTATGACTACTCTACTGGGGAAACTTCTAAGGAAGTGATAAGGGAATTATATGCTTAAAGGTAATGATTAGAATATTCCACCCTGAAACCATATAATTGTATGAAATGTATTAGAATCATAAAACTATAATCTGATGATGTGTGTAGTTTTAGTCAGAATTAGAACAAGGACCTTTTGTTCCTTTTTAGTACGTAAGCAGGGTGCAAGTGTGTGAAAAATTATAAGAGGAGCTATCGACAGACAGTTGTATTACTGTGTTTCTTACAGGACATTCTGTCTCCACCCGTGGAGGGGAGAAACTGTTAGGCTTGCAGAAAATTATGAAACATGTTGCTGATTAAAGAAACAATGTATCTGTGTAGCGGAAAAACACAGACTGTCTAAGCAAGGCGTAGTTTAAGATTTGAACTTGTTTGTGTGTGTTTTAAAAGACTGGGTTTGTATAATGGACTTTAGAGCGTTCTCGTGAATAAACTCTACTATCTTTTTGCATAAGCTGAGTCTTTGACTAATTATTATTAAACCCGTGGTCTTACAGATCTCGGGGATTGGTCAGAGCTATTGATTGTCAGTTATTATCATTGGGATTGAAAATTCTCGTGACAGGAAGCCACAACTTGCTTGTCTGACTACTGAAGCCACAACAAGGAGAAAAGTGAGTGTTACGATTTCCTCAGCTCTTGAGGTCTCAGCACAAGTGGGGAAGAGTCTGCGGACCAAGAGCCTTCTGTTACTGACTATGCCATTGAGGAAGAGTTCACCTCTGCAACTGAGACCCCATTGACCACAAACAAGGATATATGAAGTGGTATATGGTGCTCAGGATCCATTCAAGAGTTCATGGGTACTGTAGTCCAGGTTGTGTATCTGCATTGACTTGTTTTGCCTTTAAATTGAACTTTGACTTAAATACTTGTGTCATTGTTTTGGAGGGTCATACTTTGACTTGAGGTCAATGACCTGATTTGAGTAACTCGAGTGATGTTTAAACATTTAGTTGCATGTATATAAACATGCTAAGGAATCAGCAAGATTACTTTGACTCCTTTGTTGGATGTAAACAGGTTACATGCTAGGTGTATAAATTACCATTTGACTTTGGTAAGCGACATTTGCAGAGTAGCTCAATGTATGCTAGTGGCATCCTACCTGGTTTGTAGCACCAATGATACTGTGTAATCAGTGGCGATTTTAGCATGTAAATCTTGGTAGGCAAAAATATATAAACAGACAATGAAAGCTATTACAATATTCAATTACATTTCTCTGACACAGGTTATAGGCTACATGTGCACCACCAAGTTAGAACAGTAGGTGAAATTAAGAGGTGAAAATAGACAATTATTAGGGTGAGGCACATTGAACGGCGTTTGGGTCATTGTGTGTCAAAGATACACGTCATATAACACTATATGATGCGTTAAATAAGCTTTTAATAGACACGTCAAATAACACAATTCTATTATAGAATGTTGTGTATTCTGAATTTGCACGTGCAAGCCAAGCGCCGCCACTACTACCAGTAGCACTGTCAAAGCTGTACAAAAAAGTCAAGAACGGTGTTTACAATACTGCGGTGTTTACAATACTGCGTTGGTGAAAATAGACCAAATTATTAGGGTGAGGCACATGGGCTACTAACAGCTTACTACACAACATACACTTAGAATTACTTTCTTAGCTACAGGATATATATCTCTCTGGCACCCTACATAATTTACGAAGCAGCATAAGACATTTTTGGCCGTTGTTGTGATGTGCTTCTGACATCAAAGAGAAAGATGCCGGATTTACAAATCCGAGTTGAATGACCGTTCAACACGTATTTTCCCAGTTTGAGCTGTTTATTCTCGATTTCCCAGTTTCAATGCTTGCAGATAGCCACTGTCACAGATTCCTTACAAACCACTCATTGTTGAATTTGCAATCTCCAAATTGTTGTGTAATGTTTATGTCCAATGGCCGATGAGCACCGATATGTTTTATCTATATTTTCTCCATTATTTCTCTTCATATGACTAGGATTAAAACTGATTTGCCAGTAGACTTGATTCATGATGACTGCTAGATAAGATTGGTCAACATCTTCCTTTCACAATCAAAGCTACTGTAAATATAACGTGATTTGACTTAATTTCTGTGGCCAATGATGTTGAGTCTTTTTGGAAGGACACTTGTAATATAACTCTATGGCAGGACCTAAAGGGCTGAAATGTTGGATGTCTACCCTTTCTAAGGACTTAAGCTTCGCGATTGAGTAGGGTCCCCATGAGTGACAGAAAGCACTGAGCTAGGCTGAAACACCTCCATTTTGGAGCTGCCTTACTCAAGAAAACAAAAAAGAGACCATGTTTGTATGCGGCTATATTAACTCAATTATATATATATATTTTTTACATTGTTTGAAAACTGATATGTGACACGTATTAATGACAAAACTTGTATAATTCAAAAAACGTGAGTCTCAACAGGTGTGGTTCTGCCCAACCTGCCCTGTGTGTAATGGGTCCTAGTCCATGCTAACCTGATGTTTGTTTACTGGGTTGTAGAACTGACTACATCAATAGTCTGTAAATGGGAATGTTGCTAGAATAAGGGGTAATGGTGGCCATGCTGTCACAATTGTCATTAAATTACATTTCAATTACTCTGCTGGGTGTATACTAGGCTTGAGTCTCCTAACAAACTTAATTTTCTATTAGTGAATGCTTACAGGGGAAGAAATAATCATATGCTAGTCATATCCTTTGGAGTTGTCATTTTTTATGCTGCTAAACTAATGTTAACCTGTCTTAGCAGGGTGTTGGGCAGGTTTCTTAGGGCTGCTATCTGGCCCTGCCCCCTTTGTCCCCAGCACAAGGTGCACCTGTGTAATGATTATGCTGTTTAATGAGCTTCTTGATATGCCACACCTGTCAGGTGGCTGGATTATATTGGCAAAGGAGAAATGCTCACTAGGGATGTAAACAAATTTGTGCACAATTTGAGAGTAGCTTTTTGTATGCATGAAACCTATCTGGGATTTATTTCAGCTCATGAAACACAGAACCAACACTTTACATGTTGCGTTTATATTTTTGTTCAGTATATATTAAATGTCTAAGTCTGTCTTCATACAGGCCTTCTGTTATCTGTGTGATCAACGCTCAGAGTGTGCATTGTAGTCTACTGTATTTACACAGTTGCCATGAATTCAAAGCGCACACAGTTTATGCTGAAACTATACACGCCACCTTGACATGCAGGTAATACAGTAATAAAATTGGCTCCATCTTTTGAGCTACCAGTAGGGGATCATGCCTACCTGCTTTTATTCATACACAACATGTCTGAGGCAAAGCTTTTGTCCCGTATTTCTAGGAGTGGTGTGTGTAGAGTCAGGCGCAGAGAGCAAACTTCCAAAGAAATGCGTTTTATTTCGCGTAGTCTAGCCAAACAAACAGGCAATGCCCAATGAACACGTATGTCTCCGAAACAGGGAAGACCATAATACGCAGGCGGAAAAAAACCAACAGCACCACTGACAGTAAAAGAATAAGCCCGAACAACAGCAAGCCCGCACTAGAAGTTTAAATAGACAAACTAATGAACCAAAATGAGCAACAGGTGAAAACAATCAGACAAAACCAACAGAAAGGAAAAAGGGATCGGTGGCAGCTACCCGGTGACGACACCCGCCGAGCGCCGCCCGAACAGGGAGAAGAGCCACCTTCGGTGGAAGTCGTGACAGCTTTACTAAAATGAATGCCAATGAGGCTGAATGCAAAACTGATCTGAATCATTTAAGGAATTCAGACGGTTTTGCAGCAACAGGTCAAAATAACTGCAGCACTTGTTTGAAGCGCTCGTCCTAATGATCCAGACCACCTGCGTGGATCCCGAGAGCCTTCTCAGTCTGGCCAATTTGTGGTGATCAGAACCCGCCTGAGTCCGGGATGCACTGTGATTTGAGAGCCCACTTAAGCAGACATTTTTTTAGTTATTAAACAGATATGGCCTATGTGAATTATTTTTTGCAATCCATCATGGAAAAGGGAAAAATGTTAGCTAATTTTGTTAGGTAGACCTACGTTGGTTGTATAAAAAAGTACATTAGGTCTACCACTGTTTAGCCAAATGTTTTTAATTACATTTTTTTTATTTAACCTTTATTTAACCAGGTAGGCCAGTTGAGAACAAGTTTACATTTACAACTGTGACCTGGCCAAGATAGAGCAAAGCAGTGCGACAAAAACAACAACACAGAGTTACACATAAACAAACGTACAGTCAATAACACAATAGAAAATCTATGTACAGTGTGTGCAAATGTAGAAGGTTAGGGAGGTAAGGCAATAAATAGGCCATAGAGGCGAAATAATTACAATTTAGCATTAACACTGGAGTGATAGATGTGCAGATGATGATGTGCAAGTAGAGATACTGGGTTGCAAAAGAGCAAATGAATGATTTGTGGTTAAACCCGCACACATTGGTTTTGAAATTCGGATGTACATGTAGGCCTACATGCATTGTAACTCCAATGCATATCCTGTTTCTAATGGTTGTGAGAGGTATAGGCACTATTCCCACATGAAGGTTCATGTGTAATGTGACAGGTTGAAAAATGTATGACCTGGGTGTCCACGAGTTGACAGGACTGTGTATCCTTCTCAGAATGCTAATCAGATTTACAATAGATCACATCAGCAGTTAACTGCATACAGGAGAGAGAGGCACTGGCCATGGCACATGGCACATGGATCTGTCCATAGATCTTCTGCCACTATTTATTGCAACCTCAACTAAATCTTGTAATAAATAATGTGGAAATTGGGCAAGTTGAGGTGACTAAAGTGCTTGGAGTAACCCTGGATTGTAAACTGTCCTGGTCAAAACATGTTGATACAACAGTAGCTAAGATGGGGAGAAGTCTGTCCATAATAAAGCGCTGCTCTGCCTTTTTAACAATTCTATCAACAAAACAGATCCAACAGGCCCTAGTTTTCTCTTCCCTGGACTACTGTTCAGTCGTGTGGTTCGGTGCCATAAATGGACACCTCGGAAAGTTACAATTGGCTCAGAACAGGGCAGCACGGCTGGCCCTTAAATGTATACGGAGAAACAAAGGGGGGGGGGTTGTCAATGCAAATAGTCCGGGGGGCCATTTTATTAATTGTTCAGCAGTCTTATGGCTTGGGGCTAGAAGTTGTTAAGAAGCCTTTTGGACCTAGACTTGGCACTCTGGTACCGCTTGCCATGCTGTAGGAGAGAGAACAGTCTATGACTAGGGTGTGTGGAGTCTTTGACAATTTTTGGGGGGCTTTCCTCTGACACCACCTAATATATAGGTCCTGGATGGCAGGAAGCTTAGCCCCAGTGATGTACTGGGATGTACGCACTACCCTCTCTAGTGCCTTATGGTCAGATGCCGAGCAGTTGCCAAACCAGGCGGTGATGCAACCGGTCAGGCTACTCTCGATGGTGCAGCTGTAGGACTTTTTGAGGTTCTGGGGACCTATGCCAAATCTTTTCATTCTCCTGAGGGGGAAAGGTGTTGTCATGCTCTCTTCATGACTGTCTTGGTGTGTTTGGACCATGATAGTTTATTGGTGATGTCAACACCAAGGAACTTGAAACTCTCGACCTGATCCACTACAGCCCCGTCGATCAGCGTGGCAGATGTGTTGTTGCTTACCCTTACTACCTCGGTGCGGCCCGTTAGAAAGTCCAGGATCCAGTTGCAGAGTGAGGTGTTTAGTCCCAGGGTCCTTAGCTTAGTGATGAGCTTTGTGAGCACTATGGTGTTGAACGCTGAGCTGTAGTCAACGAACAGCATTCTCACATAGGTGTTTCTTTTGTCCAGGTGGGAAAGGGCAGTGCGGAGTGAAAGTGAAATTGAGATTGCATAATTTACTTGTTCTTGTAAGTGTTGACATGCTGAATGCACCAAGGTGTCTGTTTAAACAACTAGCACACAACTCGGACATCCATGCATACACCACAAGACATGCTACCAAAGGTCTCTTCACCATCTCCAAGTTAAGAACAGACTATGGGAGGCACACAGTTCTACATAGAGCAATGGTTACATGGTACTCTATTCCACATAAGGTAACTGATGCAAGCAGTAGAATCAGATTTTAAAAACAGGATGAAAAATACACCTTATGGAACAGCGGGGACTGTGAAGAGACACACACAGGCAAACACTTACACATACACATGATAAGACACGCACTCTACACACACACACACATTACTTTTGCTTCGTAGATATGTGGTAGTAGAGTAGTGGCCTGAGGGAACACACTTAATGTGTTGTGAAAAGTGTTATGAAATGTAATGTTATGTAATATTTTAAATTGTATATAACTGCCTTAATCTTGCTGGACACCAGGAAGAGTAGCTGCTGCCTTGGCAGGAACTAATGGGGATCCTTAATAAATACAAAAACAAATGACATTACAGATCACAATCATTACTTTCTCCAATGGTAATATGACTTGCAGATGATATCCCTAGTGGTACTTCCCCAAATGTCTGTTTGTAAGGCCTTACATTTTGAGTGAAAAGACGTGAACTTTCTGGTTGAAGACACTTCAGTTTCTTACTTCTGACTTTTGTGAGGGTCTTTATGACTTTATAAAAACGTATAACTATTGTTTAACAAAAAAAAAGTGAGACATCAACAGAGCTATGCCAGAAAAAGTTGACATTTTGGCAAGGATTCAATCTGATTTGGGAATTTGGACAATGCGCCATTCAAAGGTCATTTCCGATTGAGATGACATATGTAGCGTTTACCATGATTGTGGTCTCCAGGCCATTCCAAAACTTGAAATGTGTTGCTTTTTAGCCATTTTCATGTAGACTTGATTGTGTTTTGGATCTTTGTCTTGCTGCATGACACAGCTGCACTTCAGCTTCAGCTCACAGACGGATTGCCTGACATTCTCCTGTAGAATTCTCTGATACAGATCCGAATTCTGAATTTATGATTCCTTCTATTACGGCAAGTCGCACAGGTCCTGAGACAGCTAAGCATCCCCACACCATCACACTATCACCACCATTATTGACCATTGGTATAAGGTTAGCAGTTTTCTGAGTAATACACTTTTTGGTGTCATTGTGTTAATAGGAAGAACTGCAATAGAAGTCCAAAGGACCACCACCATCTTCTATCCATCACCATGGGAGTCATGACTGTGTCTGTTCTTGCCTGTGTCCTTCTCACCCTTCTAGGAACTGGAGTCCACCAAAATCCCCCATGATCATCATTGTGACACCCTAATGGTCAACCCCGTTTGAATCCAGTTTATTTGGAGTTGTCAGACGGTATTTTCAACGGACTGTTCTAATCTGTTAGTTGTGTGTTGAGCCGTGGATTTAAAATACGTTTTTTTTCTCTCCAGATATCTATCCAAGTGGGTGTACTGGACCTGACAGCAAGATACCCCATTGCTACCGATTGGTGCAGAAACAAATGGGATGGCAGCAAGCACTGGCAAGTGTCTCACTTGCAGAGCATCAAATTATCAAATTACTTCCCTTTATGGTGACGTTTTGAAAGTGCATTGAAAAGAACAACATTGGTCTTCCATTTAGAATGACATGTTTTTTTATATTACATCTACTGATCAAATTTCTATATAGTCAAAGCTTGTACAAAATCAATGTAAACATGGATGTTTCTTTATTTAGAATTACTGCAAGTGAGATGGCGGTACCCTAGCTGCTGTCCACAGAATGAAAGAATACCAGCTTCTCCTTTCCATGGTAAAGCAGACCCAGAACCTCTCTGCTTATGCCTGGGTAGGACTGAATAATATGGCACAGGTAAAACAACCTTCACACTCAAATAGCACTTCCTCAGATAGGTCTTATTTCATACCTCTTTGATTTGGACATTAGATATGTTATTACTGCCCTCCAACAAGAAGTTGATAACTTTGAACTGTTCTTCTTGACAGGAAGGGACATTTGTGTGGACTGATGGATCATCTGTGGAAGGGTTCTGGTCCAAAAGTGTCAAAGCTCAGCAGTGGGGGAGAAGACTGTGGCACTGAACTCTCAGGCAGGTCAGTATTACAAACTTGTTCTTGCATGGTGACACTTAAGCTGGAATTCAATCCTTAGAAGGCTGGGATTCAAACCTTAGAAGGATGGGATTAAAACCTTAGAAGGATGGGATTCAAACCTTAGAAGGCTGGGATTCAAAGCTTAGAAGGCTGGGATTCAAACCTTAGAAGGCTGGGATTCAAACCTTAGAAGGCTGGGATTCAAAGCTTAGAAGGCTGGGATTCAACCCTTAGAAGGCTGGGATTCAAACCTTAGAAGGATGGAATTCAAACCTTAGAAGGATGGAATTCAAACCTTAGAAGGATGGAATTCAAACCTTAGAAGGCTGTGAACAAATACATAATAAGCAGTGAGTGTATTAACACTGTCAAACTTCAAAGTAACATATTGGTATCTGTCATTTTCCTATCTGTCTCATTCAGTGAAGTGCTGTAGTTATTCTTCTGTTGTCTTCCACTGAGACTAACAAGGACATTGTCCTCTACAGGGGCCGAGGGCTTCGATGACAAGTGTGAGTGGCTGTACCTTAGTCTCCGTGAGATTCGCTACAGGTGGAGTAGCCTAAGATGACAGAGGAGTCCAACACCATCCACACAGAGTGAGAGTGCAAAGGGATTTTGCCAACATACTCTGATTTTATTTTCTGTTATCGCACGCAAACTCCTTTTGAGTTGTTTGAGGATAAAACGTGATATAATGGTAATTACATTATCATTGGTTGCCATTTTCAATTGTAACAGAAAGTTAGTCAGGTTGATTCTACAATTGCATTTTCAATTGCGTTTTCTTTATGTAACTAGCCTTAAGCTACTAACCATTGAGGCACCCACTAAAGGTTTATCCACAAACAAACAGTTCAATCCCCTTACTAACTCACAACCGACTGTTTATCCAAGAACACAGATAGGATAGTGTTGCATGTGCAGGTAAAATGAGTCTCAATACTCTGAGGGAACATTGTTAATGGTTTGCCTATTTTATGAAATATTGAAAGAATTGGTGGAATTGTTGCATCCTGATTATCCCTCAATGCTTCCATGCCTATCTCTTTGAATAAAACCTTAAAGCATCAACCTTTCTAAGGCATGGCCAATCTGTTTTACATATCACTGTATCATTTCCTATGTACTAGCTTGATTGTTAGGTGTCTGGTACCTTGTGTGAGACGTCAGACAGAAATATGATCCTCACAGCACGCATAGCATCAAAAAGGAGGGGGAGGACGTATAGCTTCTTGCTGTAGTTGAGACCGGTCTGCTCACTCACCAATGTGCACAGTTTATCCACGTTAACACCATTGAATAACTTGGCACAAAGCCCGGTACATTAGCAACAATGTAATAAGCACATAGAAACAACAGTGTAAAGTGAAGCATATTTTCCAAAGTGAACTTTCCAGACACATTTATTGGGCTGATAACATTACTCAAACACAGTGTATGACCATTGTAAACAATAAAACTGAAAGAAAAGGCTTCAGCTCAGAACTGCTTCCAGAATTCAGTGTGCCAAGCGTTTAAAATACTCAAGTTTTGTCATCTCTTTTTTTAATCCTCTTAATATATTTTTTTAATGTTTTTGTATTTTTCTTTACATATTCGGTTTTTCAGCAGTACTGATAATTATACTATGTACAACAAAGGCCGAGACACGCATCGGTTCATCCCTTAGACAGAAGCTCCTTTCCCGTTTTTCCTTTTGTAATGACCTACTGTTACAAGGCAAGAATGTAAGGTCTCGCTCTCTTGGGTTGTTGCAGTCGGCATGCCTTGTAGGTGACGGTGATGACGATACAGCTATGAGCCTTGCATACCTTCTCTGTCTGCACCACTAGGGGCAGTGTCTTAATAAGTCCTTAAGATCCCCCTGGTAGCAAGGTGTCTATGTACAAAGGCTAAAAGTCCCACTCAGTCCATGTGAAGAGGATTTACGAAAGAAATGCTTCCGTGTTTTTGTATGTTTTCAACTTTTTTTTTTATCTCCCAAAAAAGTATCAGTATCAAAACAGGTTTCGTAATAGATATATTTGTACTGGGTGTGTTAGTTAGCATGTGTTGGACAAATAGTTGTCGATGTACGTATGAAAAGTAGTAGTCTCTTTGCAAAGCAACGCAAAGTATTTTACTTGGTTATGTTCAGTTTCTTTTTTCTCTTTTTACAATGCCATGAAATAATCTTAGATGGGATGCAGCCTTGGTCGGACTCCAGTTGTTTACTTCCTTCTCTCGTTCCTCTCTCTCTCTTTCTGTCTGTCTTTGACTCTTGTTTCTGTGCTCATCCAAGGGAGACTATTTTAGCAGCCACTCATTCACTGGAAGAGAGGAGAGGGACAGGGTGAGAAGAACACAACTTTACTGTATATGCACTTTACACAAAATACACTTCTAGCGTGGAACCCTTTCTATCCTGGCTACCCAGCAGCTTCTATAACATTCATCATAACATGCCAACACGTTGTTAGGATTGAGGCCAGAATGCATTGTTAGGATTATTATCAATAAAATAGTATACTCTACCGGAAGACACAATTATGCATGTAAAGTAAATGAAGTAACCTTGACCATGAAACACTGAACATGTCGTGTGTATATGTAAAAAGTGTGGG
Source organism: Salvelinus sp. IW2-2015 (assembly GCF_002910315.2). Classification (NCBI taxonomy): domain Eukaryota; kingdom Metazoa; phylum Chordata; class Actinopteri; order Salmoniformes; family Salmonidae; genus Salvelinus; species Salvelinus sp. IW2-2015. Next base: position 36,144,953 of record NC_036848.1, on the reverse strand, counting down.
AGACATTTCTATTAGTAAATGGTCAAGTAGTGTTTTTATTTATTTGATTCCCAGCACCACAGAGATATATAGATATAGATATAAGGGTGGTGTCCATGTGACTCTGGCTGAGACTCCACTCTCCGAGGGCGTCTCGGGGAGAGATGGGATATGCAAAAAACACATTCCCAATTCACTTGCGTGAATTAGAGCAAATATAAGCACCCACCAAATTCGTATTATCTCATGTTAAAATTAGCAATGTATGCTAAATAACAGCATTTCTGCAGTATCTGTTAGCATTCTGCTAGCATCCCAATACACATTTCCCATTCAATTAGCCCACTGACCTAGCTGTGAGGGGGCTGAGTTTCCTCTGCCTTCAAGGTTTAACCTTAGATGAATAACCAATTAGATCCATTTCCCATTTAAATTATACTTTATTCCCCTTCTGCCTCACCTTGGAGATATTTACATCTTTAAACAAGTACAACTAGTGTAATTAAAGACGAGACAGCCCTGCTGCTATTGTACTGCTTCTGTTTACTCTCTGGGGGTGGGTTGGAAGGGTACAGTAGGGGTGTGTGTGTGGGTAAAAGTGTGTGTATATGTACTCACATGTGTGTGTGTGTATTTGTGTGTGTGTGTGTTTCAATCTCTCAACAACTGCTGCACAGAATAAGAATTTCATCTGAGAGCGAGGATAAGAGGATAAGAGAAAAGAACAGTCTGGCTACATTACAGTAGATCCTGGAAAAATAATACAATGAATAATGGGGGTTACCTCTTGCCCTCACTGTATTTACGCTTCAGGTGTAAAATTCACATTTTGTGCAGCAGTTGCCCAGATATATTGGCTGAAACAGAGGAGAGGAGATGGTAAACAGACTGCATGCAGAGTCCCTGAATAACACTGAGATGCTGAGCTGGCTTTGTAGTTATGAAGTAGGGCTCACACATTCCGCCGTTCCAACACTTGTTTTGGAAGTATTACTCTAATATCACTATAAGTAATGTACAATCACTCTTTAAAATCTATAAAAGTTAAGGCTTAAGACTATGCTTTAGGTAGTTAATACCGTTATGAGGGTCACAAGCAGACATATAGAAAATGACCAAGGTAAATGTCCATGACTCCTTCACCGCCATTTTGTATACGTCTGCTAGTCGGACCTAAATACATTGCTAACAAAATGGAGGTGGTGGGAGGACTGGAGCAGTGTTTACCTCGGTACTGGAGCTTCTGGGCCCTGTTGTTGGGACAGTCTTTGCCCTGCATGCTGAAGTTGATGTTAGTCCGGATGCAGCGGTTGTTCAGCGGTTGAACCGGGCGAACGTTGTCGCTCATACTCAGGAAGATCTGAGACGGCTGGTTCTGACTCAACAGCCGTAAGGAGTGCATCTGGAGGGGAGAGAGGGCGAGAGGGACGGGGGATTCATGAACAAAAAGAGGGGTAAAGAAGATGGAAAGGAAGAGTATGTAATGGAAGGAACAAGAGGAGAGGAGAGCAAAGCAGAGCAGAGCAGCGCAGAGGAGAAACAAAAAGAAAAGAAGAGAAGAGAGTGGAACAGAAGTGAAGAAAAGGGACTTTATTTCAGTATTAATGGGAGAAAAATCTATGTGGAGGAACATAATTGCTGTCCGACAGTCTTATGTAAACTCTTAGAAAGAAAATGGCTAAGTAGAACCATATAGTGGAACCCTTTTTAGTGCTAGGTAGAACCCTTTGCAGAGGGTTCTCTACCTCACTGTTATTCTACCCACAAGCAAGCATACAAGGCCCTCCCTCGTCCGCCAATTGGAAAATCAGGTCATAACTCAGTACTCCTGCTTTCTGTTAACAAGCAGTAGCTCAAACAGGAAGAACCCGTGACTCGCTTCGTTGAGAAATGGTCATCAGAATCAGAGATTATGCTACAGGACTGCTTTGCCCACGCTGATTGGAATAAGGTTGAAGTCGGAAGTTTACATACACTTAGGGTGGAGTCATTAAAACTCGTTTTTCAACCACTCCACAAATTTCTTGTTAACAAACAATAGTTTTGGCAAGTCGGTTAGGACAACAACTTCGTGCATGACAAGTAATTTTTCCAACAATTGTTTACAGACAGATTATTTCACTTATAATTCACTGTATCACAATTCCAGTGGGTCAGAAGTTTACATACACTAAGTTGACTGTGCCTTTAAACAGCTTGGATGGCTTTAGAAGCTTCTGATAGGCTAATTGACATCATTTAAGTCAATTGGAGGTGTACCTGTGGATGTATTTCAAGGCCTACCTTCAAACTCAGTGCCCCTTTGCTTGACACCATGGGAAAATCAAAAGAAATCAGCCAAGACCTCAGAAAAAAATGTGTAGACCTCCACAAGTCTGGTTCATCCTTGGGAGCATTTTCCAAACGACTGAAGGTACCACGTTCATCTGTACAAACAATAGTACGCAAGTATAACACCATGGGACCACCTAGGCGTCATACCGCTCAGGAAGGAGARGCGTTCTGTCTCCTAGAGATGAACGTACTTTGGTGCGAAAAGTGCAAATCAATCCCAGAACAACAGCAATGGACCTTGTGAAGATGCTGGAGGAAACAGGTAAAAAAGTATCTATATCCACAGTAAAACAAGTCCTATATATCGATATATCCTGAAAGGCCGCTCAGCAAGGAAGAAGCCACTGCTCCAAAACCGCCATAAAAAAGCCAGACTACGCTTTACAACTGCACATGGGAACAAAGATCGTACTTTGTGGAGAAATGTCCTCTGGTCTGATGAAACAAATATATAACTGTTTGGCCATAATGACCATCGTTATGTTTGGAGGAAAAATGGGGAGGCTTGCAAGCTGAAGAACACCATCCCAACCGTGAAGCGTGGCAGCATCATGTTGTGGGGCTGCTTTGCTGCAGGAGGGACTGGTGCACTTCACAAAATACATGGCATCACGAGGAGGAAAATTATGTGGATGTATTGAGGCAACATCTCAAGACATCAGTCAAGAAGTTAAAGCTTGGTCGCAAATTTTATATATTCTTAATTCCAATCCTTAACTTAGATTTGCGTGTATTAGGTATATGTTGTGGAATTCTTAGATATCACTTGTTAGATATTACTGCACTGTTGGAGATAGAAACACAAGCATTTCATTACACCCGCAATAACATCTGCTAAACACGTATATGTGACCAATACAATTTGATTTGAAAGTGTTGTGTAATTCCTATTGGAATCCAACCAGAGTTAGGATATGCAACAATTTAAACTTTTAATTACCCGCAACCTGCATTAAGAATGACTGCTAGGATAGAGAAGATTGCTAATGGAGACTACCGAAATCACCTAAACTGGAACAACCATCTCGGTTGTTCCGGGTGCAATAAGTCCAACTACTAACAGATTGGATTAGTTTATAAAAATGTATATGTTATTTATCTTTGTGTAGCATAATATTAACCAAGCAATCAATGTCCATGCAAAAACACAGATATTGAAACAACCAATTCTGAAAATGAACCTGCAATAAAGCATGCTTGTAAAAATGATGGGTGTGGTTTTGAGTGTTTTTCTCTAGAAAGAGTAAAAATTACACACATCTCTGGCTATTAACACCAACACTGTTTTTTTTTTACATCATCTTACAGAGTTAGTTCACTCAGACTCCCTTCTATTCTTCTATTCTCTGCTCAATAAAATCACAGACAATACTTATTTGAAAGATAGCAATGGCAAAGATATCAACTATGTCAGTACTGTCTATGTACAATGGGAATACCTGATTCTTGTAGAAATATTGTACCCCTAGGTACAGTTTAAAACATTCTCACATCTATCTTTTTAAATTGATCAGATTACTCAAACTCCTGATGTAAAATTTTAAACACTGAGGTAAACACACTTTATTTAAAAAATGGTTCTTAGGATGAAAACAGTTCTTGGTAGAACCCTATCCCTCCTCAAAGAACACTTTTTTTCCAAGAGTGTATCTAAGCAGTAAGGAGCTACTTTAGAGACACACCTGCATCCGTGTGATGTACACTGGCTTGTTCATCAGGATCCACGTGGCCGTCTCAAAGCACGGCGGGATGGTCATGGACCCGTCATACGTGATAAAACTAGAGGTTTCTGGGTAAATCTCCTCGATGTTCAGGCCTGTCAGTAGATACGCATCATCTGGAGATGGGCAAGATAGACAGGTTAGAATTCAATAAAACATCTTAATATGTCATTATAGCAGATTTCTTCAGTCCTGGGCCTAGAGAGCTACAGGGTGAGCATGCTTGTGTCCTAGCTCAGGTCCAACCCAAGCACTTATTAGTTGAATTAGATGCATTTGTGCTAGGCTGGAACAAAACCCTGCACATCCTGTGAGTCCCTAGTTCCAGAATTGTAGAACACTGTATTGTAGACTTGTATCAATCACATTTCATGTCCTCTCAAGCTAATTTTGTTTTGAATTTACATTACATATTTGTCTTCCAGTCTCAAAACACATTACATTACATCCACTCTAACCAGTATGTTTGTCATTTGCATGTACAAGTTTTGCAGATTGCTCATTTCACATTGAGCTGGTTTCCCTCCAACTGTTTGACAGGCTGTTGGTATAGCAGACTGCATCACAAACCCCTTTTATGCAAAGTACTTCCCTCGTCAGGAATGTAATTAGAATTACTGCATCTCTCTCTCGCTCTCCCCTCCTCGCTCGCTCTCTCTGTCTGTCCATCCCTCTCTCCATCATTCTCTCTCTCTTTCCATCTCTGTCTCCATCTCTCCCTTGGTCTCTCTCTCTATCTCTCCACACTCCGCTAACACACTCTCAATATGTTGTCATCTGTTGTGGTTTCAGTTTATAATAAATGGGAGCCAATTGCACTTTGTTTGTTGTGACGAGGTCACAGTAGCTGCTCCCTCTATGCTAATGTAGACTGGCACTAGGACTTTCGATGCTATTCACATTCACACAGCGTATCTATCTAGACTAGAACAACAAACATCAGCATGCTCACCAGCCCCTACCCTACAGGTAAGATATAGACATCCTGAAAGGTAAAGAAAAACAAAAAAGKCAATCCTTAATCTGTGAACATCAATCATGTTCTCTTCCATTACCACCTCACTAAAGCTGCCCCTGCAGTCCTGTTACTCCCGCTCCGCTATCACACATCTCTGGTAGCCGTGTAGGCATTAATAATTCCGTTCGGATGCTGTGTGTGTGGGTGTGCATGTGAGTGGGTGCGTGGAGAGGGATTTGAAAATTACATGGCCTGGGCAAGCAGAGCTGCAGGCTGAGAGAAGGGTATGCCTGAGGACTCCTGAGGTTGAGGGGGCGGTGTGTGTGTGTGTGTGTACGTATGTATATATGTGTGTGAGTGTGTGTGTGTGTGTGTGTGTGTGTGTGTGTGTGTGTGTGTGTGTGTGTGTGTGTGTGTGTGTGTGAGAGTTTATGACAGCTTCTGAGACCTCCAATCCACTGGGGGTCACTGTGTTTATTCAGTCTCTTCTCAATCCCATTAATCCAATTATGGGCCTCTCTTCTCAACCGTTGCCCCAGATGATCTCAGCAGCCATTTCCAATATGGCTATCCAGCAGCCCTAGTTGCCTCTGCCTGGTAGCCTTCTGGAGGAAGGACCTGTCTACTGCGGATTCTGTAGCTACTCTTTGACTTTCCAATGTGTTTTCCGTTATAGTCTACATGTGCATTTCTACTTACTTTTATATGTTATTCTTGTGATGGTGTCCCTGTTCAACATTCGATTCAGGAATGCATTTGAAGTCTCCGCAATCTGGAATACAATAGAAGAAAGAGTCACTGTTACAGGCTTCGGTTTTTCCATTTTTTTTTTAAGGTTTGACTTTAGCACGTACTGTATATCACTTTAGCAGTTTGGGCGCACCGATTGGTGTCACCTTGTTAGTCAGTATGTGTTACACCTGTGCTGGCTTGTCCATCTCGTTAGTCGGAAGGCGTTTCACCTGCGCTTGCCCAGGTGATATTTAAGAGTGGCTAGGCCAGTGCTCCAGTTGTCTTGATAGATGTGGAGGGTCAACACCTTTACTTAACTTTATTTTTTTAGGGAGTGGATCAGCTTTAATATTGCAAATACATTGTGGCTTCCATCAATGTAATTGTGTGTGTGTATATATATATATATATATATATATATATATATATATATATATATATATATATATATATATATATATATATATATATATATATATATAGTACCAGTCAAAAGTTTGGACACACCTACTCATTCCAGGATCTTTGTTTTTCTACATTGTAGAATAATAGTGAAGACATCAACACTATGAAATAACACATATGGAATCATGTAGTAACCAAAAAAGTGTTAAACAAATCAAAATATATTTTATATTTGAGATTCTTCAAAGTAGCCACCCTTTGCCTTGATGACAGCTTTGCACACCCTTGAATAAGTAGGCATGTCCAAACTTTTGACTAGTACTGTATACTGTATATTGTATATATTGTTTTCTATTTTCCTCTATTTTTCCCTAATCCTACCTCTCCTCCCCTAATTGGAGTAAAGTAATGGGCAACAACACTTAGGCTTCTACTTCCAGCTCATACATACTATATACATTTTACGAACACAGTATATATTACAATAGTTATCTTTTGTTTGTTTTTAGTCCCATCCTTCAGCTCCACTCAACCCCTCTCATCTGTCTCTGAAGACCATCCAGTTTTGCTTTCTATTTGCCATACATTTTCAACTGTGCTGTTTCACAAAAGTTCTGAAACTTTCTATTCTCGTAATTTCTACAGATTGTAAATTAAAGAAGCATTTTTGCTAAGAGTAATATTATATTATTGATCGATTGACTATGACTTTTCAGACTATGCCCAGTAGTGCTATTTGCAGAGTTAACTCCAGGTAAATGTTGCAATTCCTGAACATTGTTGCAATTCCAGCCATTCCTGAACCTGAGACCAAAAACAAGCTACATATGGACAGTACCAAAAACGAATTATCTACTGATTCTGTCTCTTCACAGCACAATGTGTAGAGCTGGGATGGTTGTATTTCCCATACATATAACATTATATTGGTTGCAAGAATATTATATAATAGTTTAAATAAAAAAACTCAAAGTTTTGAATCCGGCGTCGATTTTGTATCAGTCAACCATGGCATATAAACCATGTGCCATGGAACCAGAACATTGAAAATCTCTTCTCAACTATTTTGCAATCTGTATGGCACAGCTGTCCTTAAATGAAACTGGTATACTTTCTTTTTTTCACAATTTTCTTCAACCAATTTTGGTCTTTAATGCAGAGCCGACAGTAAATTCCTTACTTTTTCCCCGTTCCACTTGCCTCTTCCATTTTGCAGTAATGCTGCAATTAGTTGGTTGTAATTTTGGATGGAGCAGACATTTCTATTTATTTGTGTTAGCTGCATTGTGACATAACTAGTCCTATTTATGATATCATTTACAAAGATTACAATAAAAATAACGCTATTTTAATATTTGTTATAATATTTGTTCTGTCTTTTCTGGTGGAATAAACTGAAATTGCAACTAACTTTCTATGGCTTGTTTAAAAAAAAAGCAATATTTTGGAAATTATAACATTTTCAAATAACCGAAAGTGAGAGGTTGTAATCTGAATAAAGGGAAAAGGGCCATTCTTGAACACGGGTGAGCCATTCTTACTATTACTATGCTATTACTTTACTATGCTAGAGAACCAGTTCAGATTTAAGTATAGCTTTGAATGACTGAAGCCTTTAGTGAGTCTAATGATTTAATATCTCATCAGTTCTGCCTTCCGAATTCTTATTTATTATATAAATAGGCCCGTTTAATTTTGTCTGACTTGGCGTTCCAAATAAAATTGAATATTTTTTGCTCTTTTAATTTAAAAATCAAATAGTTTGGTGTAGGAAGGGCCATAAGCAAATAGGTAAACTGGGATGTGACTAAAGAGTTAATCAGGGTGATTTTTCCACAAATAGACAGGTATTATCCTTTCCATGATACCAAGATCTTACCTATACTGAACAAAAATATGAATGCAACAAGTTGAAAGATTTTATTGAGTTACAGTTCATATAAGGAAATCAGTCAATTGAAATAAATTCATTAGGCCCTAATCTATGGATTTCACGACTGGGCAGGGGTGCAGCCATGGGTGCAGCCAATCAGAATTATTTTTTTTATTTTTTATTACAGACAGCAATACTCCTCAGCACCCCTCCATCCCATCTCAGACGATCCTGCAGGTGAAGAAGCCGGATGTAGCGGTCCTGGGCTGGCGTGGTTACATCCATCTTCCATTGATGAGATAATCTCCTAACTTGCTTTGCCACACACAGAGGCTTTATAACTGTAGTGGTGCTTTGATGACTTGTGATTGGCCGACAACAACAACAAGCCACATGCGCCACTCAGCATAAGCTATTTTCATTGAGCAGTGGAGAACATACTATACACGTTTTATCCACAACTCTCTGTCCATCGTCGTTGTAATCGACTGTGAAGCCAAAATGTTCCCCAACTGGAGATTTAAACGATAATGGAGGATCCTCCAAATCTGGTTTATCGATCCCACCCCTTGCCATCTACTGTTCCCCGCTGATCCTCACAAAAGGGTCATTTGAATTCCGACATTTAAGATTCAAATTTTGATTGCAACATGTGCATAGGCTGTAGTAGTTTTAATGAACTAGCCTGGTGTTTTTTTCAGCTCAGATCTACTCACGAGGCAATGGCATACAATGCAGCGTAGGCTGCTTAGTGTTTATTTTTTATGATATATTCAATCTGGTTCACAGTTCGAACCGAATGCCCCGTACCGAACGGTTTGGTATGAATACGTGTACGGTTACAGCCCTAGTTACTTATGTCTTCTTGTGTTTGCTTAATGTTCTGAGAACATGACTTTAAATAGAACCATGAAGAAACCTGCATAAAACGTTATGCTGAAGTACTGAAATTCCAACAAATGAACACTGTTTCTTAATGTTCTCTGAACACATGTTCTCTCTCTCACCAAGCTCTAAGAAAAATATGGTTCTCAGAACATTATGTGCTAGCTGGGCCTGAGCTGCTTTTAGCTGTCCTGTAGTGCCCTAACTGCAGTCTAAACACCCAGGTGTCCACAGTCAGCTTGGAACACACTTCTCAGTTAAAGATGAGCCCTCTTTGACCCCAGCCCCAGCATCCTAGCCTGTCCTCCATATGCACTCCTCCTCACAATTCTAATTGTCAAGATGTCTTGGTGGCAAAGTGATGAAAAAGAAATGGATGTCCCTCGTCGAGTCTTTCTTTCTCTCTTATTGGAGAATGCACCTAGGGGGTATTCTGCAGGATGTAACTAGAGAGTACTCTCTAATGTGTGAAGTAAAAGTAAAACAATATGGCTTGACGTCAATTCAACACAGTCACAACCTAGATAGTCAAATACAATTGACAAAACTTTGCCAGGTATGTATGGCCCATGCTGAAGGTGACTCAATCTCCATTTAGTGTCTATCTCCACAGCTTCACTATGTCCTCCTCCATTGGGAGTCTGTTTCCACAGGTGATCCCACACAATTACAGTCCCCAATTGTCATTTCTAATGGCGGCTCAGGACACTGACGACCGAAGGAAACCCTTACTGGCAGTCTGAGTCCCTGAACGGGTAACACGGTGTGTGCACAGGTGTGAATGGTCCCCTGGAAACCAGAAATTGGTTCCTTGCGATACTGAAGGTCACCCTCACTTCCCATCTCTTCAGCGGCTATAACAATGAGACAGGACTCGTCTGAGAGCCTTAGTTAAACAAGCTACTTCAAGATGGCTGGAGTTTGGCATCATTACCAGGGAGGGGCAGGCTGAGAAGAACTGGAGTGGATGAGAGGGTGAAGTGTTGATTGATTTCAGGATGACGTACCTCTCTGTCTGTTATAGTGGTGGGAGTGAGTGGTGACTGCTCAAATTACAACTTCTACCACTACACATGTGGCTCATTCAAATATTTTGGGGCGTGGTTTGGTCACAGCTCTTTTTGTGCAACTGTGAGTGAGATTGTCATTCCAGTTGATCTAATCTGTTGTGTTATACATGATATATATCTCTATGGCCAGTGACTGTGTTTTGTGAAAAATTCACGTTAATTGCGAACGGTTGATTAAGTTAGTAGTTCTCAATTCTCTCCTCGGGGACATCCAGCCGTTCCAGAGCTAGGACACATGGTTTAGCTTAACGAATAAACACTAGTGTTGGGGAACTGATGCTTTCACCAAATTGTGCAGAAAACGGTTCATTATTCAGAGCTTCATTATCGGTTCACAATGCACATTAGTGACGTGTGCTGGTCAGCAATAAATAGCAGCATGTGGTTATCAGATAGACGTTTTTTTTAAACTGTTTTTATCAAAACTACCATGGGGCAGCGATAAGTTGTTGTCTTTAGTAGCCTGTAATCAGTTGGAATACCAGGTTTCCATCTTACGTCATTCTTCACTTTTTTGCTTTCAAGTTGACTATTCTTCAAAAACGGAATCTATTACATTATTTAGGATGCTTAAGACAGAAGCTTATACTATACTAAATGAAACACATTATTTGAACAACAGTGTTGCAGAAAGTGTGGTTTCACATAAAACAATTTTCTAAATAGTGTGTCTTCAACAGGATTGGACCTCGTTCCCTCACGATCCAGAATGTTCCATAGTGCCCTACAATACCTGCTATGCTACCAGTCATAGCGAGTAAAACATTTTTTTTTGTTACAGTCTACTTGCTAATGTATACCTGAAATAGCTGCATTTTATCTAGATACAATACTTTGCAAAAGTATCTTGTATTTGATTTTGATACATTGGTCTGTTTGGTATTTTGTATTTGTAACAAGATCTATCTTTTGCCCATATCTGAGAGATAATTACACTGTGAATCTGGAACTGATGCAACGTGACACTATGCCAAGTTAATTAGCCCGCAGGTAAATCCACAGGAGCCTATTCACAACTCGAATGGATGTCCTCGGGTAAATCACACTGTAGTTTCTTTGAAAATAATTATCTTTGCTGCATAATAGTCTCTATTTGTCTTTGCACACGTTCATGTGAAGAAGACTTTACATACAAACTCAAGCTTCTCACAATTGATACATTGAGGCCCATTGTGAGGTCAACGTTGGAGTTGTGAGAATGCCATACCCACCTTCATAAATATAGACACTATGACCAGTCCGTTGGGGCTCTTGGCTGCCTCTGTGTAGTTTGTATACAGCTCGTGGTTGTAGTGTATAAGTTGAACCTGGAGATGAAAAAACAAATGTCAGGAAAACATCTCTCTCAAGTGACCTCACACACATAGACTGTATTAATGGTCATCGGGTCTGGTCTTGAGGAGCTCCAGTGTAGAGGCTTCTGTTCAAGCCCAGCACTAACATAGCTTTTTCCACATAATAAAGTTGTGCTGAGCAAAGACGAATCAGTTATGTCTTAAACAAACGCACTTCACACCTACAAACTCTTCAGAGACCAGGGTTGGTTGGCTTCCACTGTTCATATCTTCTGTTTTGTCAGCCTTTTGAAGTCGTGTCGAGGAAGGTGTCAGTAAAGTTCTACCCACACCTTTATGGTTCTACAGGTTCTTAATGATGTGTTTATGTGGGCTGTGTCTATGCACAGCTAGCTCAACTTGTGACCTATACAATAACAACTATTCAAAGAGAAGCCCACACTGTCTTTCACCAAATCTCTCTGAAACCCAAAGGAACTGCCGAGAAAGTTCTCACACAATACTGTTACTTCCCATATTTTTCTACTTCTCTTGAATCTTGCACTAAGTGGAAAGATGCTGTGTGTTTGCAGATCAACAAAGGGTATTCAGAAGTTGATTCTACCCCATACATTCTCCCTGACCTCTCCTCAGACTTTCTTGAGTTAGCGGTATTGTTGCTGGACCTTGAGTCCGTGTTTGGTTGTTGTCTGAGTCTCTAGTCATGTTGCATTTCTAACCTATAAAAAGTTTAGTGGTTGTTTCTTTCATCACATATATGCCTAGGACTCAAGAACGATTCAGTTTGAATGATAAGCTAAACAATAATGACAATAATACCCTTTTCTAATCTAATAATTTCTCAAATGTTTCAGCCCCCTTCCATCTTCCATCACACCATAAAGAGTAGGCTACTTATGGGGTAGTCCGATACATGTTTGAATACAGAATTGGATACGAGGACATCATATTATCTTTATTTGAATGTAATATTATGTCAACTACAAATGAATCATTCCTGATCTGATTACAAATAACTAAGAAGTTGACATTTTCCCAGATCGTTCTCCCTCTTCCTCCCCTTTCCCGGCATGGTGGCAGGCAGCAATATAACTAAACAAATAGTCGGAGGATAGTAATTAAGCAGAACTCTAACGGGGAGCCGCAGAGCGACAGTTCAACTATAAAAATAATCAAGGTGATGGGAAGTGATTAGGAGCCACGCTGATTTGATGAGAGAGAGAGAGAGAGAGAGAGAGAGAGAGAGAGAGAGACTAGGCTCCCCAACTCCCCCAGCAGGAGATTGGTAGAAAGTTTAGTTTGCGAGAGGTGAAGGCCTGGGTGAGCTGTAGAGGAGTTACATCACAGACACTGCCAAGAGCAACACACAGACAGACTGAAGGGCTGGGAAAGTAGTAATGACAAGGAATGAGAGAAAAAGAGTGAAAGGGGAGAGAAACAGACAAAGGACGGGGTAAAAGAGTAAAATAATAACCATGACCTTACACACACAAACAAGCATGCATGACCACAAAGAAACAGCAAATGGTGAAGTTCCTGTCATCAGCCATTAGTTTCCCACTCTAACCCCAGGTGTTCTGCCTGTTATCATGAGAGCCAGAGAGACTCTGTCAGGGCCGAGAGGGGAGAGAAAGAGAGAGTGGTTGGAGAAAAAGAAAGAGAACAAGAGATAGAGACTAAGAGAGAGAGAGAGAGAGCGAAAGAGTTTATGTATGTGAAAGAGTGACAAGAGAAAACGAGGGAGAAAGAGGTGTCAGGGTTGCGTGCCCAGCCAGTGTTGCTCTGGAGTGGGGTTCTGGAAGGCTCTTTATGGCGTGATGGCTGGACTAGGCCCGGGTTTGGGGAAATATGAAGACAGCAAGTCGATAGCAGAAGAGAGGTGGACAGTGCTAACAGAGAGAGTGAAAGGTGCTGGGCTGGAACTGATTCTCCCCCCTCCCTCCTCCTCTTCCTCTGGATGAATTGGGTTGTAGTCTCATAAAGCTAACACACAGACAAGCTCAGTGTGGCACAGCACAGCACAGGGCAATCAGCCCCTGATTACTACAACAGAGCTAGGGAGGACAGGACAGCCAGGCTGGGGGAACATAACATAACCACCAACAATACTTTTTTTCTCTCTCTCTCTCTCTCTCTCTCTCTCTCTCTCTCTCTCTCTCTCTCTCTCTCTCTCTCTCTCTCTCTCTCTCTCTCTCTCTCATTTTCCCTCTGCTCTCTGTCTCTTAGCAGAGGTGTTAAAAGCGGTGATGAAACTAGTAGCAAGATATGTACAGCACACACACTCCATCAATGTGCAGTTGATTGTTCTGTTAGAAAATAAACCAATAAACATTCTCCAACTGAGAAGTAACTCTGAGATTCAAATGGAGGAAAAAGGAAAGTGACCATTCTCAACCTCTGGAACAGTTAGAATGCAGATGACGGAAAGGAGTGCGCTCGGTCTTTCATTTAAAAACATTTTTTATTCACATTTTACTGATTTAGTTTTTAGTCACGTTCACAAGTTTTGCTTTCTGTGTTACTCCAAATACTTAATGTGGTTTTAATGAGGAAATGTACTTGAGTTCTAAACCAGTGAGCTGCACTGCAGCAGCAAATGTGTTATTCTGTGATCAACGATAATTAGCAAAAGAAGAAAAAGTATTTAAAGAACAGCACTCAAATCAACACCAAAAGTGGATTTTTTCCCCTAAACGTTCTCATTATGTCTCCTAAATTGCGATCAAAATTGACTCAACATTGAGTTTTGAGTGATAAGAATGCCCAAAATTTAGCTTGCTCATTTTCCCAAAAATGTATACTTTTTCACTCAGACTACATGAAAATTGATCCACCCACATACAGCTTTAGCCTATCGGCTAGTTTTACCCTGTCCATACCTAGTCAGGCTGATTCACATCACCTTACAGATTATAGGTCTCCAAACCAACACCTTGCATGTGAGGTGGAAACCAAAGGGTGAGGGCTTATAGCGAAACGCAATAAATCAGATTTGTCTTAGAATAATATATGGAATATCTTAGCACGTATTAAGTCCAAGGTGTTTCATTTTCAGATTGACTGTGAAGGCGCTCTAGGTAGGAGAACAAAGCAGACCAGCACAGCACATTAGTGATGGGGGAACATTTGTATCAAATAAAATAAAAAAGTTATTTGTCACATGCGCCGAATACAACAGGTGTAGAACTTGTCGTGAAATGCTTACTTACAAGCCCTTAACCAACAATGCAGCTCAAGAAATAGAGTTAAGAAAAGATTTACTAAATAAACTAAAGTAAAACATTTAATCAAATCACAAGATATTTACATAACAATAACAAGGCTATATACATATTGACTCGAACAGGTTAGTCGAGGTAATTTGTAAAGTGACTATGCATAGATAATAAACAGCGAGTAGCAGCAGTGTAAAAACAAAGGGGGGACAGGGTCAATGTAAATAGTCCGGGTAGCCATTTTATTAATTTTTCAACAGTCTTATGGCTTAGCGGTAGAAGCTGTTGATGAGCCTTTTGGTCCTAGACTTGGCTTATATAATGGCGCCGGAGTGGATGGCTGCCGTTTTACTGGCTCCTAAACAACAACTATTTTGTTAGTTTTTTCGCATTGTTTGTAACTCGTTTTGTACATAATGTTGCTGCTACCGTCTCTTATGGCCGAAAATCAGCTTCTGGACATCAGAACAGAGATTACTCACCTCGAACTGGACAAAGATTTTTTCTTTATAAGTCGACGCAAAGGATATACTGTTTTGTAAAGACAAGGCCCAAATCCCCATCATCAGCGTGAAGAAAAGACAGAGACCAATGGGGAGGAGGGCGGGGTGCCTTGTAAGAATTCGCAGACGAGTAGATAAACCACCACTCTGTGTTATTGGCCAACATGCAATCATTGGAAAATAAACTGGACGATCTACGATTAAGACTATCCAACCAACAGGACATTTAAAAACTGTAAAATGTTATGTTTCACCAAGACGTGGCTGAACGACAACACAGACAATATAGAGCTGGCTGGCTTCTCCGTGTATCGGCAGGACAGAGCAGCTACGTCTGGTAAAACGAGGGAAGGGTGTGTGTGTCTATTTGTCAATAACTGCTGGTGCGCAATGTCTAATATTAAAGAAGTCTCAAGGTATTGCTCGCCTGAGGTAGAATACCTCATAATAAGCTGTAGACCACACTATCTACAAGAGAGTTCTCATCTATATTATTATATTATTATATACTATTTCCCGTCACAAATCGATGCTGGCACTAAGACCACACTCAACGCGCTGTATAAGGCCATAAGCAAACAAGTTAAATACAGTTACATATCGCAATATTATATTGATACTTTGACTCCAAGTAATGATAACAAATGTAGTTTAAAAAAAGGGTACCGATATCTTCTTTTTAAAAATTGAGCCAACTTTCTTGTCTCTCTGCACAATATGTTTGGAACATCAAATCGCAGAAAAATCGCAGTACCTATAAAATCGTGAGAGTCGCAATAAATCAAATCACATTTTATTTGTCACATGCGCCGAATACAACAGGTGTAGACCTTACCGCGAAAAGCTTACTTACGAGCCCTTAACCAACAATGCAGTTCAAGAAATAGAGTTAAGAAAATATTTACAAAATAAACTAAAGTAAAAAATAAAAAAATAACACAATAAAATAACAATAACAGAGCTATATACAGGGGGTACCGGTACCAAGTCAATGTGCAGGTGTACAGGTTAGTCGAGGTAATTTGTACATGTAGGTAGGGGTAAAGTGACTATGCATATATAATAAACAGCGAGTAGCAGCAGTATGAAAACAAGGGGGGGTGGTGTCAATTGAAATAGTCTGGGTGAACATTTGATTAATTGTTCAGCAGTCTTATGGCTTGCGGATAGAAGCTGTTGAGGAGCCTCTTGGACCTAGACTTGGCGCTCTGGTACCGCTTGCCGTGCGGTCGTAGAGAGAACAGTCTATGACTTGGGTGACTGGAGTCTTTGACGATTTTTTGGGCCTTCCTTTGACACCGCCTAGTATTTAGTTCCTGGATGGCAGGAAGCTTATGTGATGTACTAGTGAAGTACTAGGATGTACGCACTACCCTCTCTAGCGCCTTGCAGTCGAATGCCAAGCAGTTTCCATACCAGGTGGTGATGCATCCGGTCAGGATACTCTCGAAGGTGCAGCTGTAGACCTTTTTGAGGATCTGGGGACCCATGCCAAATCTTTTCAGTCTCCTGAGGGGGAAAAGGTGTTGTCATGCCCTCTTCACGACTGTCTTGGTGTGTTTGGACCATGATGTGATGTGATGTGATTTGATGATGTGTGTTGTGATGTGATGTGGACACTCTCGACCAACTCCACTACAGCCCCGTCAATGTGAATGGGGGCATGTTCGGCCCTCCTTTTCCTGTAGTCCAATGCCATTGGATGAATCCCGGAATATATTCCAGTGTGTGCTAGAAAAACAGTCCTGTAGCGTAGCATCTGCGTCATCTGACCATTTCCGTGTTGAGCGAGTCACTGGTACTTCCTGCTTTAGTTTTTGCTTGTAAGCCGGAATCAAGAGGATAGAATTATGCCAAATGGAGGGCGAGGGAGAGCTTTGTATGCGTCTCTGTGCGTGGAGTAAAGGTGGTCTAGAGTATTTTCCCTCTAGTTGCACATGTTACATGCTGGTAAAAATGAGGTAAAACGGATTTAAATTTGCCTGCATTAAAGTCCCCGGCAACTAGGGGCACCGCTTCTGGATGAACGTTTTCCTGTTTGCTTATGGCCTTATACAGCTTGTTGAGTGCGGTCTTAGTGCCAACATTGGGTTTTGGTGGTAAATAGACGGTTATGAAAAATATAGATAAAAACACTCTTGGTAGATAGTGAGGCCTACAGTTTATCATGAGGTACTCTACCTCAGGCGAGCAATACCTTGAGACTTCCTTCATATTAGACATTGTGCAGCTGCTGTTATTGACAAATAGACACACACCCCCACCACTCGTCCTACCAGACGTAGCTGTTCTGTCCTGCCGATGCATGGAAAACCCAGCCAAATGTATATTTTCCGTGTCGTCGTTCAGCCACGACTCGGTAAAAAATAAGATATTACATACTTTAATGTCCCGTTGGTAGGATAGTCTCGAACAGAGATCATCCAGTTTATTCTCCAGTGATTGCACGTTGGCCAATACATATCATATTGGCACCTAAGTATCGTGATAATATCGTATTGTGAGGTCCCTTGCAATTCCCAGCCCTACAGCATATACTGTGCATAATATTAGCCTAGCCCAGAGGTGTAGGGGTGCTTTTTACAGATAGTAGCTGAGAATGATAGACCCATAACAATCAACACCAGTCAAACGTACACCATTTTCTGCAAGCCGGAACAAATGTGAGAAGGAAAGGTGGATGGGTTATATGACACAGATGGAGTTGTAAAACCATAACTTTGGAGTGTTAATGCCTTTAAATACAATGAAGCTCACCTTGTATCCCCCTTTCCACCTCTCTCCCACGGGCTGGTATTTCAGATGGATGTTTTGCTTTTCAAGTTTGATTATTTTCCCTCTTTGTTCTCATTTCAAGGACGCATGCACAGCCACTGCTCATTTGTAGGCGAAATAACATTTTCTCCATTTCTTTTTTGAAGCCTGCTGCTGGAGCTTTAAGTCATGGCTTTGGTTCCAGAAGGGATGGGCAGGTGGGAAGTGGGGGTATGTGGTGGGTGGTGGTGTAACAGGTGTCTTTTTGGATGGCAATTATTTAAGCAAGCGAGGAACACATGTCAGAAAGAGCAAGATTTGGGAGTCTGTGTGCAACCTACCTTTCCTCTTCTCACCTCCCTCCTCTTCTATCTCTCTCTCTCTGGCTTTGAGGTTTAATTTGGAGACTGTTACACATGTACACTAACTCAATCCTACAGTATGTTAAGAATAGTTTCAATTGACAGGATAACACTGAAGCCAGTTACAATTAAACCACACACCATTTCCTTTCTTTACCACACTGACTATGTAGGCCCAGAGAGCCCCTTCCTACCCTTGCATCATGTGTAGATACATTACTTCAGTCAGAGAACATAGCTTTTTCAGACCACAACGCCCAGCTATCCAACACTCCTCTCCAGATCTCTCCAGAGCCCTCTCTCTCGCCTGCACTCCAGCAATCATAACACAACGGTGACCAAACAAAGAGCAGCCAGTAACTACAGCTCTCTTTTCTTCTGTTCGGTAGCAACAGATTAAATCAAAACAAACCCCTTGGAGGTGTGAAAACGCTGGCGCCGCGACGAGGCAACAACAACAGCGGTAAACAGCGAGCAGAGCGCGAGGCCAACCTCCCTCTGCACGGGTCACATCCCTCCGAGCCCCAGCGTATGCTAAACACTTGTTTTATTAGGATTTGAATATCGGCTCGCCAGCCTCCGTGGGAGAATAAATGATAATAATTAATTTGAATGAATTTGCCTGTCATACCTACAATTATTCTGTTAGCCTACAAATTGGTTATTGTTATTATGGCTGGTGTGCGTGGTGTGTGGTGAGTGACTCAGAACTTATACAGGAGCTGATTGGAAGCCTCTTCAAAACACCCCGCTAATTAAGATAGCTTTTCTTCTGCTGGATCTCGTCTAAATCCTATCGATGATGCTGGATGGCCATAATGTTTTTCAAATTCTACTGATACTGGTTCTTTATTTTTTTTAAGGGAGATCGGAGATCCGATCCCCTTACGTATTTGTATTTATGATAGGACAAATGAAGATACAGATTGTGAGATCGATAGCGAGAGGGGAACAGAAAGGATTTAAAGCAACTGTCCAGTGTTTTTCCAGATTTTTATAAAATAATAATTAAAATACAATAATTAATTACAATATGACGGAAATAGTTTTCCTTCCCAAAAAATGTTAATTCAGTATGTTAAAAATAAGCTTTTCTGTGTTGGAATGGTGTGAGCCTATCCCAACAACAGAATGGTATGGGCGTATACCGGTCATTAAACATATTCACGCAAGTAGACTGCTGATTGGCCATCTCAGTCAATGAGCCAACATGACATCATGTTCTATGAGGAAATAGCAAGTCTTTTTGAAACAGTCTGTTTGAGATAGAAGTTTGAGGTTGGGTGTTTTGTCTCTATATGCTTTGGTCACCAATACGAGTATTGGACAAGTCAACAACATTATTTGTGGCGTTCTGCATTACCATCGAATAGCCCCCGTGATATGCAACTTTTCAGGGAAGTTAGGAACAAATATACACAGGCAGTTAGGAAAGCTAAGGCTAGCTTTTTCAAACAGAAATTTGCATCCTGTAGTACTAACTCAAAAAAGTTCTGGGACACTGTAAAGTCCATGGAGAATAAGAGCACCTCCTCGCAGCTGCCCACTGCTCTGAGGCTAGGAAACACTGTCACCAGCGGTAAATCCACTATAATTGAGAATTTCAATAAGCATATCTCTATGGCTGGCCATGCTTTCCACCTGGCTACCTCTACCCCGGTCAACTGCCCGGCACCCTCCACAGCAACCCGCAAAAGTCCCCACCGTTTCTCCTTCACCCAAATCCAGAGAGCTGATTTTCTGAAAGAGCTGCAAAATCTGGACCCCTACAAATCAGCCGGGCTAGACAATCTGGACCCTCTCTTTCTAAAATGATCTGCCGAAATTGTTGCAACCCCTATTACTAGCCTGTTCAACCTCTTTTTCGTGTCGTCTGAGATTCCCAAAGATTGGAAAGCTGCCGCGGTTATCCCCCTCTTCAAAGGGGGTGACACTCTAGACCCAAACTGCTACAGACCTATATCTATCCTACCCTGTCTTTCTAAGGTCTTCGAAAGCCAAGTTAACAAACAGATTACCGACCATTTCGAATCACACCGTACCTTCTCCGCTATGCAATCTGGTTTCAGAGCTGGTCATGGGTGCACCTCAGCCACGCTCAAGGTCCTAAACGACATCATAACCGCCATCGATAAGAGACACAACTGTGCAGCCGTATTCATCGACCTGGCCAAGGCTTTCGACTCTGTCAATCACCACATTCTTATTGGCAGACTCGACAGCCTTGGTTTCTCAAATGATTGCCTCGCCTGGTTTACCAACTACTTCTCTGATAGAGTTCAGTGTGTCAAATCGGAGGGCCTGTTGTCCGGACCTCTGGCAGTCTCTATGGGGGTGCCACAGGGTTCAATCCTCGGGCTGACTCTCTTCTCTGTATGCATCAATGATGTTGCTCTTGCTGCTGGTGATTCTCTGATACACCTCTACGCAGACGACACCATTCTGTATACTTCTGGCCCTCTTTGGACACTGTGTTACCTAACCTCCAGACGAGCTTCAATGCCATACAACTCTCCTTCCGTGGCCTCCAACTGCTCTTAAACGTAAGTAAAACTAAATGCATGCTATTCAACCGATCACTGCCCACACCTGCTCGCCCGTCCAGCATCACTACTCTGGATGGCTCTGACTTAGAATACGTGGACAACTACAAATACCTAGGTGTCTGGTTAGACTGTAAACTCTCCTTCCAGACTCACATTAAGCATCTCCAATCCAAAATTAAATCTAGAATCGGCTTCCTATATCGCAACAAAGCATCCTTCACTCATACTGCCAAACATACCCTCGTAAAACTGACCATCCTACCGATCCTCGACTTTGGTGATGTCATCTATAAAATAGCCTCCAACACTCTACTCAACAAACTGGATGCAGTCTATCACAGTGCCACCCGTTTTGTCACCAAAGCCCCATACACTACCCACCATTGCGACCTGTACGCTCTTGTTGGTTGGCCCTCGCTTCATACTCGTCGCCAAACTCACTGGCTACAGGTTAAGCCTCGCCTTATCTCAGCTCACTGGTCACCATAGCAGCACCCACTCGTAGTACGCGCTCCAGCAGGTATATCTCTATGGTCACCCCCAAAGCCAATTCCTCCTTTGGTCGTCTTTCCTTCCAGTTCTCTGCTGCCAATGACTGGAACAAATTGCAAAAATCTCTGAAGCTGGAAACACTTCTCCCTCACTAGCTTTAAGCACCAGCTGTCAGAGCAGCTCACAGATTACTGCACCTGTACATAGCCCATCTATAATTTAGCCCAAACAACTACCTCTTCCCCTACTGTAGTTATTTATTTTGCTCCTTTGCAATCCATTATTTCTATTTCTACCTTGTACATTCTTCCACTGCAAATCTACCATTCCAGTGTTTTACTTGCTATATTGTATTTACCTCGCCACCATGGCCTTTTTTTCCTTTACCTCCCTTATCTCACCTCATTTGCTCACATTGTATATAGACTTATTTTTCTACTGTATTATTGACTGTATGTTTTGTTTATTCCATGTGTAACTCTGTGTTGTTGTATGTGCCGAATTGCTATGCTTTATCTTGGCCAGGTCGTAGTTGCAAATGAGAACTTGTTCTCAACTAGCCTACCTGGTTAAATAAAGGTGAAATAAATAAAAATTATTTGGGTATGAGTTAACAGAATATGAACTTTTAAAAGTGAGATTTTCACTGTACTTTATGGGCATATGCAGTTGGCCGAGCCAGGGCTTAAACTCTTGCCGCCAACGGGGCATATATGACCCATAGTCAAGAGCGTTACCACTAGACCAAACGCAGCACCTAGTTCTGATTCTAAGTCCCTTGCCCTCATACCTCTCCTGAGAAGGCCTGTCCGTTGAGAAGGTGTTCAGAGCCCTGTCCGTCCTCGCTGCCGAAGTGTAGCCGGATCTCCTCCAGGCGATGGCTGTACGTCATTGGTCCACCAGAGATATTCACAAGGTGCTCCTTGTCCATTCGCAGTGAGACATGGCGACCCGTGTTGTACATGGTCCCGCCCACCTGAGGACAGAAAGAAGGAAGAAGAGATTTAGTAATCAATTAATAAACCAAATTTGAACATCCCAGTGTAAAGGACACACGTTAGAAGTCAGTAGGGGAAGGTGTTTGACAATTTCACTGCTAACCGAGCACCCATGTTCAGAGGGTTAACAGTAGCATGCCCCCAAATACTTGAACCAACATACTATACTGCTGTCTCAGTGACATGCCTGTTCGCATAACAGAAAAACTCATTAGAATCTCTAGCATTCACAAGCACTTCTGTGATTCACTACAGAGAAAATTTGACAGTGTTACCTAGTGTTAATTTTTCTGTGCAACATTTCTAGTTTTGATTCAGGTGTTAAATGAACTATGTAAGTTTTAAATTCACACTCATTTGTGTACAATATCCCCAGTGTTGGTGTTTATAACTAGTGTAAAATGAAAACCAAGTCCATCCTTAACATATTTACCAGCAAGCTCTATTGCAGGTAGATTTTTTTGAATTGTTAGTTTCAATATCTATGTTTTTGCATGTACATTGATTGATTAATTAATATTATGCTACTCAAATATAAATAATAGTTTTTCTAAACGAATCCAATCTGCTACTTTGACTTATTGCACCCGTTACTGCAACGGTTGTTCCAGTTTAAATGGTTCAGGTAGTCTTATTTCTTAATGTTCCAACCCGGCAGTCATTCTGAGTGCAGGTTGCAGGTGAAAATAATTTCTAAATGTTGAATATCCCCACTCTGGCTAGATTCCAACATGAATTAAATAACTTTGCAAGCATTTTTATGTGACTTGCAGGCCTAAAAACTATGAATTTCAGGCCACTGTATTAGGTTAAAACTAGGTCATCAAAATAAGGCCTTATTAAATACTTGTTGTATTGTGTTTAATCTAATTGGTAACATATTTCCTTACTTTTTCACTTGGTGAAGGACTAGTGATGTTACATTTGATACCGGAGCTCTGAGGCAGGTGTTAAATTCGCTAAGCAGTTTAGTTTGAAGCAGTGTGCCGATACCTGTATCGCTTTATCAGAAGCACGTGATCAATGACGTCCGAAGCTTTTTTTTGTCAAACAACCACCTGATTGGTTTGGTATTGGTTTTGGCAGAAGACATTTACATTACATTTAAGTCATTTAGCAGACGCTCTTATCCAGAGCGACTTACAAGTTGGTGCATTCACCTTATGATATCCAGTGGAACAACCACTTTACAATAGTGCATCTAACTCTTTTAGGGGGGGGGGGGGGGGTTAGAAGGATTACTTTATCCTATCCTAGGTATTCCTTAAAGAGGTGGGGTTTCAGGTGTTTCCGGAAGGTGGTGATTGACTCCGCTGACCTGGCGTCGTGGGGGAGTTTGTTCCACCATTGGGGTGCCAGAGCAGCGAACAGTTTTGACTGGGCTGAGCGGGAGCTGTACTTCCTCAGAGGTAGGGAGGCGAGCAGGCCAGAGGTGGATGAACGCAGTGCCCTTGTTTGGGTGTAGGGCCTGATCAGAGCCTGAAGGCAAAAGGCTACGCTGCGAACTTGCTACGGCGTGTCGACCTCATCTATAATAATTTGGCTGTTCTAAATGATTTTGACCAACAGGAACCTCTAGTGTACACCGTGTTGATCAAAGCCTCGAGTAATGAACCTCTTTTTGACACGATTGGCTGGAAATGCTTCAGGAAGCTTTGTTTCCTCATCACTACATAGGACTAAAAATGGATGAATGCACCAACAACCATGTCTCTGTCACTAACACAAACAGTCATAGGTGGTAACTCTACAATTCACTCAAAAGATAATGCACTCAGGGAAATATGCAAATAAGGCTTTACACTAAGCAGTGTGTTCATTTAACACTGAAAAGTGTGGACCCATATAGACACTGGACCAGCGTTAAATGTAACACTGTCAGTGTTGATTTAACACCGGAGAATTTGCTGTGTGATTAACAGTCTCAAGGCTTAGCGTGCTACAGCGTCTAAGTACGAGAGACAATGTTATCTGAAACAGCAACCCTTCAAAATACAAAAGAGATGTGGAATTATAGGGGAGGAGGAAGATAAAAACACAACACGAGGGGTACGGGTTCAAAGACTGAGGCCGTCGGAATCCCCTCGGAATCGATTGGATCAGAGGCTTTAAGGGGAAATGCAGCCATACAACAGCAGTGAATAACGATCTTTATCAGTGGATGTGTTTATTTATTTATATTCAGTAGTTTCAAAGTGAACCGTTGGTATTGCAGGCACGATTCTACGAGAGCTTCCATAGCTTATATCTCGCTCTTTTTTCTCTCTCCTCTCTCCACTGCTCTCTCTCTCTCCCTCTCTCCCCTCCCCCCCCCCCCCCTTTCCCCTTACCCGTCCCCCTCAAATAGCCCCCCCCCCTTTCTTTTTTCTCTCTCCTCTCTCCACTGCTCTCTCTCTCTCCCTCTCTCTCTTACTCCCTCTCTCTCCCTTCCCTTTTACCACTAGCCTTCAAAAAGACCCCCCCCCCCCCAAATTCCCTGAGAAAGAACTCTGCTCACACATCGTAAATATTTCATAGAGCCTTTGAAAAATCTATGATTTGAAAGGGGATAGAGAGAGCGCCCGGGAGAGAGAACGTGGGAAAGGGAGGGAGCGCTGGATCAAGTGCCGACGGCAAAAAAGGTAGAGCAGCACTTTGCAGCTCTGCTGATCTGGCCGGTTACCTCAGCGGCGTCGGAATTACCCCTGAAAAGGCTGGAACACCTCAACCCCCCTCAAGACAACTCACCTACTCAGCTCACCATTATGCATGAGGACAAGGCTGAGGTGAACGTGTCATTATGTGGCTTTTTCAACTCATATAGAATCACTGTGGCTGTGTAATGAGCGACGCGGGGGGATAATAGGATGAAGTTATGTAGCAAATCAAAGAAGCAAGATTATACACCTCAAAAGATAATGATGTAATTTACAACATTGTACGGCGGGAGGGGATTGACTACTGAATAGCCTGAAGGATTTTCTCCCCACATCGTATCCAATGTTACACTTCTATGCAGTACGCTGCATACACACACGTGGTCCAGAATAACAAGTCTTTCCATCCAATATCTGCTCCTGTGGTTGAGTGCACATCCCAGGATAAATGGCTAAAGGCAACGGGGTAAAAAACGAGGCTAGTGGAGTGTGTATTGAGCTGGGCAAGGAGAGAGAAGTGATGGTGTACGGCTATCTGTCTCATAGTGATACGCTGATAGGAATAGAGAAACCCTCTAGACACTCAAATCAAATCAAATTGTATTAGTCACATGTCCCGAATACAAAAGGTGTAGTAGACCTTACAATGAAATGCTTATTTACAAGCCCATAACAAACAATGCAGTTCAAAAATTCAAAATACGATTAAGAATAAGAAATAAAAGTAACAAGTAATTAAAGAGCCGCAGTAAAATAACAATAGCGAGATTATATACAGGGGGGTACCGCTACAGAGTCAATGTGCGGGGGCACCGGATAGTCGAGGTAATATCTACATGTAGGTAGAGTTATTAAAGTGACTATGCATAGATGATAACAACAGAGAGTAGCAGCGGTGTAAAAGAGGAGGGGGGATGGGGGGGTAGTCATATAGTCTGGGTAGCCATTTGATTAGATGTTCAGGAGTCTTATGGCTTGGGGGTAGTGGCTGTTTTATAAGCCTCTTGGACCTAGACTTGGCGCTCCGGTAGAGAGAACAGAAGCAGAGAGAACAGTCTATGACTACGGTAGCTAGAGTCTTTCACAATTTTTAGGGCCTTCCTCTTACACCACTTGGTATAGAGGTCCTGGATGGCAGGAAGCTTGGCCCCAGTGATGTACTGGGCCATACGCACTACCCTCTGTAGTGCCTTGCGGTCGGAGGCCGAGCAGTTCCCATACCAGACAGTCATGCAACCAGTCAGGATGCTCTCGATGGTGCAGCTGTAGAACCTTTTTAGGATCTGAGGACCCATGTCAAATCTTTTCAGTTTCCTGAGGGGGAATAGGTTTTGTCGTGCCCTCTTCACGACTGTCTTGGTGTGTTTGGACCATGATAGTTTGTTGGTGATGTGGACACCAAGGAACTTGAAGCTCTCAACCTGCTCCACTACAGCCCAGTTGATGAGAATGGGGGTGTGCTCGGTCCTCTTTTTCCTGTAGTCCACAATCATCTCCTTTGTCTTGATCACGTTGAGGGAGAGGTTGTTGTCCTGGCACCACACAGCCAGGTCTCTGACCTCTGACCTCCTCCCTATAGGCTGTCTCGTCACTGTTGCTTTGACACTGGTCTAAGGTCAGTGTTGCATGATTTGGCAAGGACACTGATCCTAGATCTGTGCGTAATGTACACTAATAGCCAAAGTGCAGTGATATGGAATTACATTTCAGCTACCGATAGCCAAACCAACGATTCTACCATTTAAAAGACAGAGGATATTACATCACTTGAAATACATTGTGACAGCAACATTGTGGATTGTTGCTAACTTCCACAGCCATCCAACATCCATACAGCAATGTGTTGTGTGTGAATTATGCTATCATATAACATGGCTCAGGTATCGTCAACAGTCCACTGAGTTATTTCACTCCACATCTCAAGCCATAATTTGTATTAATGAATTCAAAATCATATGAGTAAATGCTTTGCTGCACTTTAATTTCTTAACTTGACAGTTTTATGTATGACGTCCCGTGTTGCTTTGACAGATCTAATCGCCACGGGAACCAGCCTGCTCAGCTTTGAAGAGGGAACATTTTCATTTTTATTTCATTTTGTGTTTGTGTTTGTGTGTTTGTGTGTTGATATGTTGACTCACACAAACACACAAACACATTGATAGTAAACCACTGACTATTAGACTCATCAAAAGTATGTTTTGTCACTTCACACAAGTTCTTCTCACAAGGCACAAGAAACAGAGCGACAATCTAGGCTGAGAATACCAACACAGTGTGTCATCCGAACCAAAGCATCCATCCTCCACATCAAACCACAATCACACTAACATCTCTAGTAAACAGCATCTCTATTGTGGTTTCCTGACAGCTGACATGTCTGTTCTCTCTTAGACAAGGACGTTGGTTTCAATACCACAGGAGTATACTAGCCAACAGAAGAGAACAACAATCAGCAGTGTGCATTAGGGGAGGGGAGTGTTTTGTACTTACTTGCTTGTGTGCATTTGATATGCGATCACAAAGCTCTATTCTATAGTACCACTCCACCACCTGCTGCTGGAGTGGACAGAACATGAGGAGGGTGGGAGGGAGAAGAGTAGAAAGCGAGGAAGATCATCCTCACAGAAGAGAGGGGAGGAGGGATGGAGAGAGAGAGAAAGAGAGATAGAGAGAGAAATTGGGAATGGGAGTCTTTGACTGAGCATTTCTAAAAGGATCCTCTCGAAAAGTGTAAATGGAAAAGTTCATTCAAGAGGTCAAGCTATTATTTTCCTCGAGCTTCATCTCTCCTTCTCTAACTCGACACCGCAGGATTTGTTAAATCAGAAAATCTAACATGTTTTTAATTTGTTTACATTGATGTTTTCTACAGAAGACAGGATATCCTAAAGCCAATTAAGCTGTAATGATGACCACAGCAAGGAAATATTGTATTCAAGGTAATCATCCCGACAAGGTAAACATGTTATAAAAGAGATTGCTGTGTGTGTGTCTAGGGGGCCTGGTACTGTATTACCAGCTCAGATACAATATCAATAATATGAAACGACAACATCACAGTAATGAGGAAAAAAAGAACAATCACGTCTACTAAACACACAGATCAATATGGTGATATTGATACAAGACGATCCTAAATGTTCTATTATTATGATTGCCGTATGGTGTATCATTAAGAACATAACGGCACACAGCTAATGTTGCCGGTGCATGTATCAACTGGACCATAACCATAACTCCAGGAGCCATGGACTACAGGCAACATCCATACCTGCTGTAGTTGGCGTATGTGACCAATAACATTTGATTTGATTTGAAGAAGACAAACAGAACAATCATGTCTACTAAAAACACAGATCAATATGGTGATATTGATACAAGAGGATCCACTATGTCCCACTATTATGATTACCAGAATTTCATATGTTGTATCCTTATTAACAGAATGGCTATTGTAGCTGGTGTATATGAAGATGATTGTAAAAAAACATATATGTTCACCCTTTTAAATTTTGTCATTTCAATGAAAACGTTGAACTCACCTGTCCCTGACTTCTCCTAAATATGTGTATTTTACACTAGCAGTACTTCCAGATAAATATCATAAAATACTAAATCTTTCCGAGCATTTCATTCTCAAAGCGCCATCACGGTCAAAATGACTGTATACATATTTAACAGTAGAATAGCCAGGCCTCGGAGTACTAATAGCCACCAGTCAAATAAATAAATTGAACTAGAAACGCCTGTCCTCGTTGGACCCCCCTTCGTGCCAATGCCATTTGGTTGTGTTTATGAAGGTCTTAGGTAACATTAGAATACCAAATGTAAATATTTGAAAGAACATAATAGTGAAAATCAACACAAAAACAATAATGGCATTTTAATATAAATATCAATATGACAGCGGCTAAAAATAACCTATTATGGTCAGTGATTGGACACATTATTTTGGACCTCTTCACGCAACAGTTGGATCTCATTTAGCTGCTATCGCTTGTCCTAACAGTCACCACAAATCCTCGTCACTTTACCTGATTGCAACACTTTCCACAAACAAGTGGCTTGCAGCTGAAACAGGTGTAGTGGGTTCTGTTCGGAGTGCATCTGCCCACCGTAAAGTTTGTCCTCTCCGGGAGCTGTACGCAATTTGGCGCAATGGCTCACGTGGAATCTTTGCTGCTGCTACTGCTGACTTGGCCCTCATATGTCGCTCAAGTACCCTGTGTGCCAGACTCATGATGAAGTCTCTCATGCTCACAGTGTTGTTTATGCATTGCTTGAACAACACGTGTGCGTCAGTGGCGGTAGGTGCTGTTTAAGATGAGGGAGGATAAAACATTTTATTTATGAACATGGCCTTATTTCTACTACAGCATATCAGATGACTGTCATTCATATTCCATTCACCCAGCTCAATCTAACATCGATAGGTATAGGCTACTACATGATACTAACATTGTCCCTGTACCCATTATGAGGTTAATACAACCTACCCTATGAACAAAAGTTTACAACGTAGGTGCACAGGTTGAGAGAATTGTTTTGTAATCAAGGTGACAAACAGTGACACATTCAATACCGCCTTGCACACTCTTTCCTGATCTAGCTGATCTAGGGTGTAATCATTAGTCTAACAGTTGCAAATGAGAGTTTCTATCGGACAAATTCATGTTTATCCCCGTTTTGTTCCATTTGCTTCCGTTTAAGAAAAGTTTTTCAACAGAATTGGCCAAATGAATACACCCCTGATCACACGCAAACACTATTCACTTTCATACCAGACATACACAAACAACTCGTTGTATATATAATTCCTTCTCGCATCTATCTATGCGCTCTCCTTCGTTCACCTTTCCCTTGGAAAAAACCTTTAAAAGCAAATCATGACCGCTAACTGCTACACATAGCCTACATCGTTGCCATGTCATAGCTAAAATAGCTACTAGAACTAACGTGTCTACCGCTACAATCATGCAGTACAGTGTAGTCAGCAGCAATCAGTTTAGCGGTTACACTGGCTGGCCCCGGTGGCAATAAATTAATAAAACCAAAAGCTTACCCTGACTTGGAACAGTTCAAGTGTTGGATAGCCATAGCCTACTAGCTAACATAGCATCCCTCTCTGTTTCAGCCAGGTGTTTGAGTAGGCTAAACTAGCTAGCTGCATTTGACAATAGCTAAGTAAGGGGAAAAAATCTATACTATGTAATATAGTTAGCTCTCCCTCTCTCTCGCGCGCATCTCCTTAATTTTGGAAGAAATTATTTTGTCCAAAACTGTTCAACTATTGTCTTTCTCTCTCTTTGAGTCAACTACTCACCACATTTTATTCACTGCAGTGCTAGCTAGCTGTAGCTTATACTTTCAGTACTAGACTAGATTTTGTATTGAAATCAATGTACCCAGAGGAGGACAGAAGCTAGCTGTCCTCCAGCTACACCATGGTTCTACACTACAGAGTGCTGCTGAGGCTACTGTAGATCTTCATTGCAAAACAGTTTATCTAAAAATGCTAACTTTTTTTATGTTTCACTATTTTTATAAAATTCACTGAGGATGGTCCTCCCTTTCCTCCTCTGAGGAGCCTCCAATGGTGTGTGTTGATAGCAGCCAAGTCAAGCATGTTGTAGAACCAGTAGCGGTGCATGGTTAAAATCATTGGGGAAGCCAAGCCAGAAAAAAAGCCATATTACCACCTGTGTTGTGATAATTGCGTTGTTTGCTCTATAACCTGTTAGTGCATATGCCTTGTGACCGTGATATATAGGCCTAAGGCCGAGACAATAAGAAGACACAGTGACAGAATAAATTCAACCACACCTTTGTTTCATCACAAAACCGGAAAGCAGCAAACAGTTCCATGACCTACAACATGGTCAAGCAAGTTTCATGTTTTCAACATTTTCAGATGACTAAACAACCATTGATTTACAACCATGGAGAGTTACCGCAAGTCGAAAAGAAAACAGGCGCTGCCTCAACTATTCCAGCACCATTTTCAATTCAACATTTCAACATCATCAACTCACCTATGCTTAGTTTAATACAGTGACAACTAAAAGATACCAAAAAATTATTTAGTCCAACATAAACAAAATATGATGCGGCTGTCCATGGTACTGATTTGTGTGTGTGTGCTTGCAAGTAGAAAAACATGCTGACCTACCCTACTTGTAGAGAAATTCCAATGACACACTTTTAGTTTTTGTTGTACTAGGCTACCTGGCTAAAATGCTTGCTCGCTAGCCTAACTTCCTTCATGGGCAACGATGATCCAGGCCAGCTAGTTAACATTAGCCTAGTACATCAAGCTACATATTGAATTTCATCCTCTCAGGCCAGGGGCACAATTTATGGTTGGATCAGAATTGTCGTTATAATCATTGGCCAGTATGGAGAATTAAGTAAACTTTCTGCGTTTGATGTCATGTGATTGGTGTGAAGCCAAAATCCAAACCCTTAACCCTTTTTTTTGGTGCGCCAGGACCATTCACAGTTGAGCTCACTCAGTTTAGCTCAACGCTGAATGTCTATTATTTTATTTGAAATGCTCGCTGGCTTCCCTTGCATTCAATGCTACGGCAACAATGTCTTCCCTTGGCATCCATAAGTACCCGCCACTGTGTAGAACATAGCAACAGGCCAGCGCTGAGTTCCTCCTTTCTCCTAGTACAGCAGTGCCATCTGATCCGAAACATGATCCAACACTCTGTTACCCGATATGGATCCTTTCCCAGATATGGAAAGCCGTTCAGAATGAATCATCAGCGATGTCATGATCCATTTCGTCATTCGGGATTGAACCAGGGTCTGTAGTGACGCCTCTAGCACTGCGATGCAGTGCCTTAGACCGCTGCGCCACTCAGGAGCCCCAGTGTTATACTGTATGTGCGACGTAGGCCAGGGATACCCATAAAAAAATGACATGCCCTCCTTAAATTGGTTATAACTCCAGTTCTGTTTGTGATATTAAGATTCTATCAATGATAATGTTTTTTTTATACACTTATTTGGAAAATTCAAGGAGGAGGGGGACATGACTATAAAAATGTCAGAGTAGTTACACATTTAAAGTTGTTTTGATTCATTATGATGCTCTCTGCCTTCCTGGTGTTCATATACACAATCACAAATAAATCCATTCATATTTATTTTAGGAAGACCTTAAAAACATGATATCAGGCAATTTATTTCAACAGAACAGAATCGCATGTTTTGAGTGACTGTCACCAGAAGCCTACTCACATGAGGAATGCAAGGAGCCAAGGTTATTCTAGGAAAAAGTTATATTTTGAAACAGAGACCATTCATGCAATCTGTACAGTTGTTTGCCAAAAGTAGGTTAATTAGAAACCTTTGAATCTGCTCTTTCTGATAAGGTATAGTCATCAAAAAGAATGGCCTGCATGGACCTCTCTACGATGATATGGAAGAAGTGCTATTCGGTAAGCACTGTTCCCTACTTTGTCAATTTACGCTGTGCTGGTGAGCTGGTGGCTGCTGCCAACATACTGACTCATCTCTAGCCACTTTAATAATGGAAAAATGTATGTAATAAATGTATCACTAGCCACTTTAACCTCTTGACGCTAGGGGTCAGATTTATTATTATTATTTCTTTCAAATAACGTTTCCCAAGGTAAACGGATTATTTCTCAGGTCCAGATCGTAGAATATGCATATCATTTACAGATTAGGAAAGAAAACACTCCAAAGTTTCCAAAACTGTCAAAATATTGTCTGTGAGTATAACAAAACTGATTCTGCAGGCGAAAACCTGAGAAAATCTAACCCGGAAGTGATATTCTTTTTTTTAAATCTGTGTTTCCTGGCCTGTCTTTCTTCCATTTAAAGGGGTATCAACCAGATTCCTTTTCCAATGGCTTCCTCAGGCTGTGACCAGGCTTTAGACATAGTTTCAGGCTTTTATTTTGAAAAATGAGCTAGATRTTTCAAAAGTAGTCAGGTGTCCTCTGAATAGTTCCTGCGCGCGAGAGGGGAGTTCRCCATTTTCTTTTTCTCTCTTATTGAATAGGTTACGGTCCGGTTGAAATATTATCGATTATGTTTGTTAAAAACAACCTGAGGATTGATTATAAAAAACATTCGACATGTTTCTACGACCATTACGGATACTTTTTGGAATGTTCGTCGAACGGAACGAGGCTGTAGTTTTCTGAACATAACGCGCAACCCAAATGGCGTTTTTTTGTTATAAAATAAATATTTATCGAACAAAAATAACATTTATTGTGTAACTGGGAGTCTCGTGAGTGCAAACATCCGAAGATTATCAAAGGTAAGCGATTCATTTTATTGCTTTTCTGACTTTCGTGACCATGCTAATTTGGGGCTAGCTGTTCTAGCATTGATTGATACACTCACAAAAGCTTGGATTTCTTTCTCTGTAAAGCATATTTTCAGAATCTGACACGATAGGTGGATTAACAACAAGCTAAGCTGTGTTTTGGTATATTTCACTTGTGATTGCATGATTATAAATATTTTTAGTAATATTTTGCGCCCTGCAATTCAGCGGTTGTTTAGGAAAATGATCCCGTAAAAGGGATCCGTGCGCAGAGAAGTTAAACAATGCCACTTTATATAATGTTTACATACCCTACATTACTCATTGTCACGCCCTGGCCTTAGTTATCTTTGTTTTCTTTATTATTTTGGTTAGGTCAGGGTGTGACGAGGGTGGTTTGTGTGTTTTTGTCTCGTCTAGGGTGTTTGTACTGTCTAGGTTTTTTTTGTAGATTTATGGGGTTGTGTTCATTCTAGGTGTTTAGATAAGTCTATGGTTACCTAGATTGGTTCTCAATTAGAGGGAGGTGTTTATCGTTGTCTCTGATTGGGAACCATATTTAGGCAGCCATGTTCTTTGGGTATTTTGTGGGTGATTGTTTCCTGTGTCAGTGTTTGTGCCACACYGGACTGTTTCGGTTTGTTCACGTRTATTGMTTTTGTATWTGTGTTCATGTTCAGTTTTCCCTATTAAAACATGGACACCTACCACGCTGCGTATTGGTCCGATCCTTGCTACACCTCTTCAGAGGAAGAAGAGGACGACAGCCGTTACACTCATCTCATATGTATATGCTGTATATACTCTATACCATCTACTGCATCTTGCCTATGCCGTTCGGCCGTTGCTGAATCATGTATTTTTATGTAGATATTCTTATTCATTCCTTTACACTTGTGTGTATAAGGTAGTTGTTGTGAAATTGTTAGGTTAGATTACTGGTTAGATATTACTGCATGGTCGGAACTAGAAGCACAAGCATTTCGCTACACTCGCATTAACCTCTGCTAACCATGTGTATGTGACAAATACAATTTGATTTGATTTGATTTGGTCATCAGTCTCTTCATTCTCTATTTGACAATTTATAATATTGTCACCCATCAGACTATTGTCAATTTAATCATGTCTTCGGCCACATTTTTTGTTGTTGACTGATTACAATTTACATTTGGTGTCCTGAGGTATTCTTATGACCTATTTTAACATAATAAATGCATTAATTCAGCAATGTATTATGGAATATTTATACAATTAAAATATCAACGGTCAGAGACCGTCATGGCCATTCTAGTAGTTATGGAATTCCGGCATTCTGAGTTTTAGTGATAATAAATCCTACATTTACATCACATTTACATTTTAGTAATTTAGCAGACGCTTGTATCCATAGCGACAATGATAGCATGATGGTATTACTATTCATATAGTTTTTCATGTACAACACATGTCATGGATAATTAGGTTAATGCATGACATGCAGAAAGTTGAAAGGTTTCAGCTTGTGATTAGTACACCTTGCAGTTTTCCAGCAATCATGAGGATTTTTTACTATTGTTTCTGAGTGATGCATCAAGGAAAAACCATAACGCATCTGATTAAATTAAAAGATTGAAGAATTTTGTTCGTAGTGAGTGAAATGGAGGCAGAGGGAGGGAGGGAGAGGGGGAGAGGGAGGGAGAGAGAGAAAGAGGGGGGAGATGGAGAGAAAGAGGAAGGGAGAGAGAGAAATTGGGGAGAGGAAGAGAGAGAGAGAGAGAGAGAGAGAGGGGGGGGGGGAGTGATCTAGAGAAAGAAAAGAGAGTAAGGAAAAGAGAGAAGGAGAACCAAAGAGAGAAAGAGAGTGAGTGAGAGGCAAGAGAGAGATAAGCCAGCCACTGGCAAAATAAATATCATGCAACAATGTGGGTCGTAGAAAAGTGGATAGACAGGGATGAAGACATGAATGAATCCTCTGAATTGTCAAATTAGTTTCCAACACCCACCAAAATATTCCTGTCCCTCAGAACCACAGGGTTGGGGCCTGGGGACAACACAGAATCGTGACACAAAGCCTCTGATCCCTGTACAACGCTGTTACAACATGTCAAAATGACCAAATTAAATGTGGCTAAATGAAAACGAATAAAAGCCAAATAACAAGTCAGGGAGAGTTAGCTACAGTGCCTTGCAAAAGTATTTCCTATTTTGTTGCATTACAACTTGTAATTTAAATAGATTTTTATTTGGATTTCATGTATTGGACATACACAAAATAGTCCAAATTGGTGAAGTGAAATGGAAAAAATTACTTGTTTCAAAAAATAAAATAAATAAAATGACTGAAAAGTTGTGCGGGCATATGAATTCACCCCCTTCAGAAGTCACATAATTAGTTAAATAAAATCCACCTGTGTGCAATCTAACTGTCACATGATCTGTCACATGATCTCAGTAGATATACAGCTGTTCTGAAAGGCCCCAGAGTCTGCAACATCACTAAGCAAGGGACACCACCAAGCAAGTGGCACCATGAAGACCAAGGAGCTTTCCAAACAGGTCAGGGACAAAGTTGTGGAGAAGTACAGATCAGGGTTGGGTTATAAAAAAATATCAGAAACTTTGAACATCCCATGGAGCACCATTAAATCCATTATAAAAAATGGAAAGAATAGGGCACCACAACAAACCTGCCAAGAGAGGGCCGCACACCAAAACTCACAGACCAGGCAAGGAGGGCATTAATCAGAGAGGCAACAAAGAGACCAAAGATAACCCTGAAAGAGCTGCAAAGCTCCACAGCGGAGATTGGAGTATCTGTCCATAGGACAACTTTAAGCTATACACTTAAGCCATACAGAGCTGGGCTTTATGGAAGAGTGGCCAGAAAAAAGCCATTGCTTAAAGAAAAAATAAGCAAACAAGGAATGTGGGAGACTCCCCAAACATATGGAAGAAGGTACTCTGGTCAGATGAGACTAAAATTGAGCTTTTTGTCCAACAATGAAAATGCTATCTCTGCGCAAACCCAACAACTCTCATCACCACGAGAACAACATCCCCACAGTGAAGCATGGTGGTGGCAGCATCATGCTGTGGGGATGTTTTTCATCGGCAGGGACTGGGAAACTGGTCAGAATTGAAGGAATGATGGATGGCGCTAAATACAGAGAAATTTGTTTGTCTCCCAGAGATTTGAGACTGGGACAGAGGTTCACCTTCCAGCAGGACAATGACCCTAAGCATACTGCTAAAGCAACACTCGAGTGGTTTAAGGGGAAACATTTAAATGTCTTGGAATGGCCTAGTCAAAGCCAGACCTCAATCCAATTGAGAATCTGTGGTAGGACTTAAAGATTGCTGTACACCAGCGGAACCCATCCAACTTGAAGGAGCTGGAGCAGTTTTGCCTTGAAGAATGGGAAAAAATCCCAGTGGCTAGGCCAAGCTTATAGAGACATACCCCAAGAAACTTGCAGCTGTAACTGCGGCAAAAGGTGGCTCTACAAAGTATTGACTTTGAGGGGCTGAATAGTTATGCACGCCATTTTGCATCTTCAAAGAGGTAGACATGTTGTGTAAATCAAATTATACAAACCCCCCAAAAAATCTATTTTAGTTCCAGGTTGTAAGGCAACAAAATAGTAAAAATGCCATGTCTTTAAAGACTCATGCTATGGTGTAAGGTAATTTACCAAGCCATATTACTGTATGTGTGATAAACTATAGTAGACATCGATGCAGTTTTCCTTCCAATAATAACTGCTTTCATGTGTCTTAACCATAAAAACAACTGTTAAAACCACTGATAGAACCGAACTGCAATAATTCAATCAAATCAAATCATTGGTCACATACACATATTTAGCAGATGCTATTGCGGGTGTAGCGAAACACTTGTGTTCCTAGCTCCAACAGTGCAGTAAAATCAAACGATTCACAACAATACACACAAATCTAAATTAAAAGAATGGAGTTAAGAAATATATAAATATTAGGACGATCAATGTCAGAGTGGCATTGACTAAAATACAGTAGAATAGAATACGGTGTATACATATGAAATGAGTAAAGCAGTATGTAAACATTATTAAAGTGACTAGTGAATCCCTGTCTATGTATATAGGGCAGTAGTCTCTAAGGTGTAGGGTTGAGTAACTGGGTGGTAGCCAGCTAGTGATGGCTATTTAACAGTCTGATGGATGGCTATTTAACAGTCTGATGGATGGCTATATAACAGTCTGATGGCCTTGAGATTGAAGCTGTTTTTCAGTCTATCGGTCACAGCTTTGATGCACCTGTACTGACCTCGCCTTCTGGATGATAGCAGGGTGAACAGGCCATGGCTCGGGTGGTTGATGTTCTTGATGATCTTTTTGGCCTTGCTGTGACATCGGGTGCTGTATGTGTCCTGGAAGGCAGGCAGTGTGCCGCTGGTGATGCGTTGAGCAGACAGCAACACCCTCTGGAGAGCCCTGCGGTTGCGGGCAGTGCAGTTGCCGTACCAGGCAGTGATACAGCCCGACAGGATGCTCTCAATTGTGCATCTGTAAAAGTTTGTGAGGGTCTTATAGGGGCCAAGCCACATTTCTTCAGCCCACTGAGGTTGACGAGACGCTGTTGCGCCTTCTTAATCACACTGTCTGTGTGGGTGGACCATTTCAGATCGTCGTGATGTGTATGCCGAGGAACTTGATGCTTTTCACCTTCTCCACTGCGGTCCCGTCGATGTGGATAGGAGCGTGCTCTCTCTGCTGTTTCTTGAAGTTCACGATCAGTTCCTTTGATTTGAGGGGGTGAGGGAGAGGTTATTTTCCTGGCAGCACTCCGCCATGGCTCTCACCTCCTCCCTCTAGGCTGTCTCGTCATTGTTGGTAATCAGGCCTACACTGTTGTCTTGTCTACAAAGTTGACGATTGAGTCGGAGGCATGCATGGCAGGGAGTATAGGAGGGGGCTGAGCATGTACCCTTGTTGGGCCCCTGTGTTGAGGATCAGTGAAGTGGAGGTGTTGTTTCCTACTTTCACCACCTGGGGCGGCCCGTCAGGAAGCTCAGGATCCAGTTGCACAGGGCGGGGTTAAGACCCAGGGACCCCAAGCTTAATGATGAGCTTGGAGGGTCCTATGGTGTAGAAGGCTGAGCTATAGTCAATGAACATCATTCTTACATAATGTAGGTATTCCTCTTGTCCAGATGGGATAGGGCAGTGTGCAGTGCGATGGAAATTGCATCGTCTGTGGATCTATTGGGGCGGTATGCAAATTGAAGTGGGTCTAGGGTGTCAGGTAAGGTAGAGGTGATATGATCCTTACCTAGCCCCTCAGAGCACTTCATGATGACAGAAGTGAGTGCTACGGGGCAATAGTCATTTAGTTCAGTTACCTTAGATTTCTTGGGTACAGGAACAATGGTAGACATCTTGAAGCAAGCGGGGACAGCTCGTTTTTCAACCACTCCACAAATTTCTTGTTAAAGAACTATAGTTTTGGCAAGTAGGTTAGGACATCTGCTTTGTGCATGACACGATTCATTTTTCCAACAATTGTTTACAGACAGATTATTTCACGTATAACTCACTATATCACAATTCCAGTGGGTCAGAAGTTGACTGTGCCTTTTAACAGCTTGGAAAATTCCAGAAAATGATGTCATGGCTTTAGAAGCTTGTAATAGGCTAATTTACATCATTTGAGTCAATTGCAGTTGTACCTGTGGATGTATTTCAAGGCCTACCTTCAAACTCAGTGCCTCTTTGCTTGACATCATGTGAAAGTCAAAAGAAATCAGCCAAGACCTCATAAAACAAATGTAGACCTCCACAAGTCTGGTTCATCATTGGGAGCATTTTCCAAATGCCTGAAGGTACCACATTCATCTGTACAAACAATAGTACGCAAGTATAAACACCATGGGACCACGCAGCCGTCATACCGCTCAGGAAGGAGACGCGTTCTGTCTCCTAGAGATGAACGTACTTTGGTGCGAAAAGTGCAAATCGATCCCAGAACAACAGCAATGGACCTTGTGAGATAGATATTGTTAGATATTACTGCATGGTCGGAACTAGAAGCACAAGCATTTCGCTACACTCACATTAACATCTGCTAACCATGTGTATGTGACAAATACAATTTGATTTGATTTGAAGATGCTGGAGGAAACAGGTACAAAAGTATCTATATCCACAGTAAAACGAGTCCTATATCGACATAACCTGAAAGGCCGCTCAGCAAGGAAGAAGCCACTCCTCCAAAACCGCCATAAAAAAGCCAGACTACGGTTTGCAACTGCACATGGGGACAAAGTTTGTACTTTTTGGAGAAATGTCCTCTGAACTGTTTGGCCATAATGACCATTGTTATGTTTGGAATGTGACCAATAAACTTAATTATGTCAAAATGTGACCAATAAACTTTGATAAGCTTTCCAAAACCCAGAGAGTTGATAGCACGCATGCCCTTCATAAAGTTATTCGCAAAATTGTTGGCTGCTGAAAAAAGGGCTTGTAAACGTAGGTCCAAAGGGCTTCAATGTGATGATATAAAAACAAGATTTTTAAAAAAGTGGTCCAACGGTGGCCAGATCTTTTTTTAAATCATGACACAATTTTTATGATAACTACCTCTTTGATCTTTGTGAAAATAGAAGCATATGTTTGCTTCTTTGGGATAGTTTTTGGGATAGTGTTTATCCCAAAGTGGTTTTGATGTGTAGGAATTTTAAGATTAAACGAGTTTGGGAAGTGTTTCCTCATCCTAACAATCAAGATGACATTCCATCTTGATGCCCAAAACTTTTAAAACTTCTAGATATCTTTTTTTGAAGGAGGGGGGCAGTCCCACTCCTCAAGTATTTGGGGGTTATTGCATAGGACAGGGAGGACAGATAGAGGAAAGAGTTGCTGAAATATCGGTGAGCCAGATTTAAACCAATGCTGTCTGTTCCAGAGATCACTGGACCACCCTATGCCACTAGATACTATCTTCTAAAATGACATGATAAACAGCCTACTCTCTGATACGATGATTGGCTCACCTGTTAAGATACAGGCTACAAGAGAGATAACACACTACTTGTAATGAGGGACAGGGAAGATTGTAGCAGCTCTCTCTGTCTGTGCCATTTTGTATCTCACTCACTCTAACCACCTCTTTCTCTTCGCTACTCCCATTCCCTTTCTCCTCATCTACTCTTTCTTTCTTTCCCTCCCATCCCCTCTCTATATACTCTCTCTCTCTCTTTCTCTCCCATCACTTCTCTCTGCATCTACTTTCTCTCTCTTTCAGCCTACTCCCCTCTGCTTGCCTCTCTCTTTCTACTCTCTCTCATCCCCTCCTCTCTCTCTCTCTCGCTCCCTCACAGACATCTCAGAGTGGTTGAGTCATGATCAGTGTCTGACTCAGTGTCTCCTCTCCTCCCCCTTCCACCTCTTCACTACCTAATGGCAGTCGGATTAGACGCCACCATCATCTCACCTAAGCCTCTTGAGGCTCCAGGTAGTGATTCAGACCCTCCCCCCGCCTTTGTCATCACTGTCTTTGTCAGCCTGATAAAAGACGGCACACAGCACTCAGACAACCAGCACGGTACATGAGCTGTCTCTACCACTGTTTGAAATCAAATATGGAACCCGGCGACATAAGAATGAGAGAGGTTGAGGATAATACTATAGTCTCACTTTGAAACAGTGGGTTATAATCATGTACTGGACAGTTCCATTTTAGAATCAGAACAGCAGATTTTAGTTCTATTTCAAACTACAGACAGTCAGAGTGAAGTTCTTCTAAGGAAGGGGGGAAGTTATGGAGAGAAAAATATAACATATAAAAATCAAGCTAAAGAATTTCCATCAACTGGTAAGTCAATTAGTTTGTTTTTCTCGTTTGAAAAAATCCCTACAAAAACTACATTTGTTGAAACCAAATATATGATTCAATGCCAACTGTTATATTTGATTATTAACAAACCTATATTTGAAGTTCCAACATATCCCTAATAAATAACAAATACAAAAATATATATACACACAACCCATTTATTCATGTTGTACCAGGTAGATTTTTCACTTTGGAATTACCTATCCACATTTCTTCAATTGG
This sequence comes from Salvelinus sp. IW2-2015, assembly GCF_002910315.2. Classification (NCBI taxonomy): domain Eukaryota; kingdom Metazoa; phylum Chordata; class Actinopteri; order Salmoniformes; family Salmonidae; genus Salvelinus; species Salvelinus sp. IW2-2015. The sequence continues at coordinate 36,103,802 of NC_036848.1, read as the reverse complement.
GTTAGACGCAATTCAATCAATTTCCCGTTAGTCAAGGTAGTAAATTGGTTCCATAACATTAAATAATGACTCCAAATACTTTTTTACATAAAACTTTCACATTAACTGGTTATAATATTTTACCCAAATGGTGACCATCTCTTCAATGGAAATGTTTCCTGCCTCTTTAGTATCACAGCACTTATGCCAATATCATTTATGCGTCGGTGCTAGCAGTGAACATACCTTCTTAAAAATAGTAAAAAATACATTACCTGGACTTTTTTGTTTGGCCAAAAATAACTATCTGAAAGCCACGCCCCCCCCTCAATAGGCCACGCCTCCAACTCTTTTGATAGGCTGCTGCAGCCGCTAAATTGCATCCACCGCTACGCAATGCGAATGGACATGACGCGTTAAAAGCAATTTAGAAGCGTTCATTCAATAAAAAAAAAAACACTTTGATCTGTCATTATTTGATTTCAGAAAAATGTAATAGAATAGGTTGAACCAATGCGTAATTTTTACGCATACCAATCAGGAAAAGCACTTCAGATGAACAGTGCCGTCCCACTTTTTACGGAGTAGAATGATGCCCTTCAAAAGAAATGCTGAGATGTTCTTCCTAACTCTTGCTTACCTCGGGTGCATGAAAAGACAAAGGAAGCAAATAGCTTTGATATGGCAGGTACCATGCAGGTACCATGCAGGATAAATATTTGATGCTATTTATGGAGATGGGCTTGTGTGTTCAGAATGAGAGTAGTGGATAAAGCTTTAATGCCCTGGTTTCACAAAGATAGAGAGCTATTACGGGTCTTTGAACATTGGACTAACATCAACCAACACATGGAGTCATTCGATGTGAATCAGAAAGCAGATATTGATTATATATATCAGAATAGAGAATATATTACAGTATACACACAATACTGTATATTATACACACCTGAGTCTGTGATTAATGTGGTCATATAAAATATAATTACCTAAGGCCAGTGCATAGAATATTGTCCATAATTTTAGCATTTTGGAGCTGTTTCAATATACCCACATACTATTCAGCATACTGCTTATTCTGAAACAATGAAGCTAATGTTACCGTCTATGCATTCTAAGTGGTATTCTAGTGTGGACTCTGACTAAACTTGTGACTTTTCCAGACTTTTCCTGATGAATTTCATCTGTAATGGGCGAGATGAGATATGACAGAGAGAAGGACAGCAGCTAGCTTAAACATGATTCTGAATACATTTCACTTTAAAAACAGTGTTACAGAAACTAGAACGTAAGTACAGGTGTGTGTGTGTGTGTGTGTTGGCTGAGTGACAGGTTGTAGGTGTCGAGTGGCATCCATTATCACCTTATTACAACCAGGCTGTGCCAGGGAGATGGCAGTGCCACAGTGCACGGGTTTGTGTGTGTGTGTCATGGAGATGGCACTGTGGATCCCCTTCCCAAATACCATCTGTTCCTGCTCTGTCACACACACACACGCACACGCACACACTGGAAGCCATTCCTGATAGTTCTCACAATTCTATTACGATTCAGTAGGAGTGTGGGGCTGTGGGAGTGGTGTCGGACTACTCATCACTCTGAGACGGGAGCAGCAGGGGCAGATGTAGGAGACAGTGTGTGAGAGACAACCCAGCACAGGGATGGAGTATTGTACATAACTTGTCTGTCAGAAACAAGGCTACATCTGTACAACAAATCTACCGCAGAGAAAATACCCCAAATTTGTATTCCTCAAGTCTTGCTGGCAAAGAGGTGCATGTGTGTGTGTGTGAGAGAGAGTATTTGTGAAAGTGCATGTGTGTAAGTCTACCTCAGAACATCTTAACAGCTAACAAAACTGTGGCATTACAAAGTAAGTCATTAAAAAAAACACTTCTGTGTACTTCATGAAAAGACAAGCCTCCACACAGACAGTTTGTGTAGGGGTGTAACTGATAAACACAGCTAAGACATTCTGCTAACACCTTGTCGAAGACGGCAAACTCATTAGAGCTTTATCCTGAGAGCTCAGTCAACATGCAATCATTATTGTACACGGCGAATAATAAAAACACCTCTTTGTTGTGCTGCCTCTTCTCTTGTTGCCTTTGTCTGACTAACTTCAGCACAAGATGAGAGGAAGGAATAGAGGGAGAAAAAGCATTGTTCCAAAATCTTGTCTCCGTGTTGCATCTTAAAATAGTAGATCGGAGAAGCTGACGCCCACACATACTCCTCATGGGTCCTGTCCTGGAGTTTATTTATCTGGTGGGTGGTGAGGAGAGACCCCAGGGGATGAAGGTGAAAGACGAAGCCCTGGCAGGCACATAGGACTCTCCTTATTTCTTTCTCTCTTCCAGCTCTCCCTCTCTCGCTCTCTCTCTCTCGCGCGCTCTTTCTCTCTCTGTGTGTGCCATTGCAGAAATGTGTGATCTAAGTCATGTGAGGGTTCTGTGCAGTAGAAACTCATAGGGTCGATACACAGAAAGAAAATAGGGCTCCTCAAAAGAGTTATTTGGGAAGGGTGATGGTTCCAGAGAACCCTATCAGCCCGATTATATGTTAACTATGACTATGGGCATTGAGAGTATTTTGTGAAAGACTCATGTACTGTATGGCCTCGTGTCAATTGAGTTGACTAAATCAGTGGTTCTCAATTCTCTCCTCAGCGACCGCCAACTGTTCCAGAGCTAGAATAATAATGCCTAAGGAATTTTATATATATAATATGACTAACCAGAAGAGAAAAAACCTGCACGGTTCTACAAAAGGATCTACAAAGAACCTTTGAGATTAAGGACAGTTATTTGTGGAACCATTCCCCATAAAGGTTCTATAAAGAACCATAAAAAGGTTTCTATATAGCCCCAAAAAGGGTTGTAGCCATATGCAGCAAATTGGTCAGTTACCTCGTGTTGATTTTTCAGTGTAACATTTCTAGTGTTGATTCAGGAGCTAAATTCCCTCTATTAGAGTGAAATTAACACTCAGTGGTGTAAATTAACCCCAGATTGACGTTATTAACCAGATTTATTGTTTTATACTGTGGAAAGTAAAACAGTCCCATCAAAACCACACCCATTATTTTCATATTTCCAGCATGCTAGGTATATTTTTGGGGGGAATAATTTTTAATAATAGTATCTGTGTTTTTGCAATGACTTGATTGATTGATTAATCTTATGCTACACAAAGATAAATAACATCAATTTTTCTAAACAAATCCAATAAGTTAGTTAGATTTATTGCACCCAGTACTGAAAGGGTTGTTCTGGTTTAAGTAGTTTAGGTAGTCTCCTTTACCAGAGTTCCAAACCCTGGTAGTCAAGCTGAACATAGATTGTGGGTGAATAAAAATTCAAACTGTTGGATGTTAACTTTGTCTGGATTCCAAAAGGAATTACACATCACTTTGCCAGCCAGCATAATGTGACTTGCAGGCCCATTTGTAAAATAGGACTTTCCTAACACCAATGTGTTAGGGTAAAACTAAGCGGTCAACGTAAGGCCTTACGCTATGTAACATATTGTCATAAATTACCACTTTTAATGATAACATTCACCATGGGAAATATGCAAATTGGCCATGAGAGCAAATAGTATTAAAACAACACCCACATTCACTTACTGTAAAAGTGTTTTTGCACAACACTAATTGGAGCTAACTCTAGATTAACACTAGTGTTGAATATAAATATATAAATGTGTTAATTATCCCATAGTGTAAAATTGTTGTAAGACTGGAAAGTGTATTGCACTGCAATTTTTTTACACTATAAAGTGTTACATTAACACTTAAAATGTAACACTATAATCAAAGTAATTTTACACTCTGTAGAGTGGGATCATATGTTATCTGAAGTTCATCTCATCTTTGTCCACTACAATATTAAAACTTTCCTCTTGTAGCAGGGCTCCAGACTAATAGTTTCCCTTGGTGGCACTGGTGCCACTAAGATTTCCAGTTGGTGGCACCAGCCCATGATTTGGTCGCACCACTTTTTTTTCTCTGCATCACGCAACAGAAATAATATGTAGGCATAGCAACTTATAAAGCCATTCACAGTGCTTTAATAAAAAGTGTAACAGACTAGTAAGATGATATTGAAGAAATACATTGTTTCATAATCTTTTCATGTTGTGACTCAAAGTATTCTGATGTGCAAACTAATCCAGTGATTGTCATGCATTTTGGGTAGACAATTATGCCATTTTTGGTATATTTGACTGTTAAACTAGGGCACCCGAATTGTGTCTTTTTCAATAGAGATGAATTTCCCTGCATATACAGTAGATGCTCCTTAATTCACCACCTGAATACGTGAAAACGCAGTATCCAGTCGTAGTAGCTATGTGTTATTAAATGAACAGTACATGTACACGTCCAAAATAACGTTGCATTTGTAGCCTACCACCAATGAGGCCTATGCACTCGCAATTGGCAATGCGCATTTCACACGCACCGTATCTCAAAGCCATATCAAATATCTTGTTTGTAAAATAGTTACTATTGAGCTTGAAAAATAAAAAAATATACTTACAGAAAGTTGAGAACATCCTCTCTCCATTTGTGACAACAGGATAGCTGTGTTGACAGCAATTTGAGTTTAAAATGTTAAACAATCGGAGCACTTTTCTTTCTCTCGGAGCATTTCCCCCCCCCCCCCCCAGGAAAGGAGAGAGAGAGTGGCTAGCTTGACACAGCAGCAGGCCCCAGCGAAACAGGTACAAGGGCAGACAGGCAGACACTTTCATTACAGGAATCATCAGGATAAAGTACACTGAACCAAAATATAAACGCAAAATGCAACAATTTCAAAGATTTTACAGTTCATATCAGGAAATCAGTAAATTGAAATACCTTCGTTAGGCCCTAATCTATGGATTTCACATAACTGTGAATACAGATATGCATCTGTTGGTCACAGATACCACAGATAAAAGGTAGGGGTGTGGATCAGAAAACCAGTCAGTATCTGGTGTGACCACCATTTGCCTCATGCAGCGTTACACATCTCCTTCGCATAGAGTTGATCAGTCTGTTGATTGTGGCTTGTGGAATGTTGTCCCACTCCTCTTCAATGGCTGTGCAAAGTTGCTGGATATTGGTGGGAACTGGAACACGCTGTCGATCCAGAGCATCCCAAACGTGCTCAATGGGTGACATGTCTGGTGAGTATGCAAGCCATGGACATTTTCAGCTTCCAGGAATTGTTTACACATCCTTGTGACATGGGGCCATGCATTATCATGCTGAAACATGAGATGATAGTGGTGGATGAATGACCCTAGAATGGGCCTCAGGATCTTGTCATGGTATCTCTGTGCATTCAAATTGCCATCAATAAAATGCAATTGTGTTCATTGTCCGTAGCTTACGCCTGCCCATACCATTACCCCACCACCATCATGGGGCACTCTGTTCACATTGACATCAGGAAACCACTTGCCCACACGACACCATACATGCTGTCTGCCATGTGCCCGGTGCAGTTGAAACCTGGGATTCATCCGTGAAGAGCACACTTCTCCAGCATGCCAGTGGTCATCGAAGGTGAGCATTTGCCAACTAAAGTCGGTTACGACGCCAAATTGCAGTTAGGTAAAGGCCCAGGTGAGGACAACAAGCACGGTGACGACCTTCCCTGAGACGGTTTCTGACAGTTTGTGCAAAAAGTCTTCGGTTGTGCCAACCCACAGTTTCATCAGCTGTCCAGGTGGCTGGTCTCAGACGATCCCGCAGGTGAAGAAGCCAGATGTGGAGGTCCTGGGCCTGCGTGGTTACATGTGGTCTGCGGTTGTGAGGCCGGCTTATGGTAGAGAAATTAATATTAAATGATCTGGCAACAGCTTTGGTGGACATTCCTACAGTCAGCATGCCAATTGCACGCCAATTGCATGTCTCAAAACTTGAGACATCTGTGGTATTGTCTTGTGTGACAAAACGGCACATTTTAGAGTGACCTTTTATTGTCCCCAGCACAAGGTGCACCTGTATAATGATCATAATGTTTAATCAGCTTCTTGATATGCCACACCTGTGAGGTGGATGGATTATCTTGGCAAAGGAGAAATGCTAACTAACACGGATGTAAAAAACAAATTGTGCACAAAATATGAGAGAAATAAGCTTTTTGTGCTAAATGGAAAATCATTTGGGATATTTTATTTCAGCTCATGAAACATGGAACCAACACTTTACATGTTGCGTTTATATTTTTGTTCAGTCTATTTTACTTTATAACCAAAATAAGGTTTTAGCATCCTAAACAATAGGAAGTTTTGAGTGAGGTGAATGAATGTGTAGCCCCCGCCAATGCGTCCAATACATTTTTTTACTCGCACAGGGAAGTCAATGGGTTGCAGAAAAGCCCAGTCTGGAGGCTTTTCACTATAGGCATACTACTCTCTAACATTTTATTCAATGAAAAAGGACTCAATTTTCACAATCAACAGCAGCCTAGAGCCAGGCTCCTCTCTCTCCCTCTCTCTCTCTCTCTCTCTTACCGAAGCAGCAGGGCAGCCGGGACAATTTGTCCATCAACATTTTTATTTATCGGCATGTTATTTATTTTATCGGCCAAAAGCCGATCACAATCAGATCACAATGCGTCTTTTAATTGTCTACACCTGTCTAAAAATGATGGCACAATCAGCATGTGGACAAGATCAGATCAAAGGAGGCATCTTATACCGCTTTCAAAACAACTGGGAACACGGACATCTCCGACTTCCAACTTCAGTGCATTCAAGTCGACTGGGAACTTTAAAGAAAATCTAGCTCTGACTGGGAAAAATCGTTTTGAAATGTCATCCAACTCGGAATGCCAGGTCAGGAAGTCGGGCCTCTTTCTAAAGCTCTGACTTTCCGACCTGAAGATCGCTGACGTCATGATTTGATTTTTTTCCAGAGTTGTCTTGAAAGCACCATTAGAACCAAGTATAAATGGAGCTTCTGTTACCTGGTATGTTGTGTGACTCACCCAGCCAGGAACTGTGAGTAATGTTGAGCCAAATGCTATAGAACCCAGAGTGCAGGCTTTTGTTCCAGCCCAGCATGAACACACCTTCTTTTATTCTGGTCTACTGCCCATCAAGGCTTTGATTAATAGAATCATGGCTGCCAGATCTAGTTCTGTAGCCAATTGCTTCATTGTTGCCATGGCAAACTAAATAAAATAGTTGAGTACATACAGACTAGCATTTTACTGCTGGGCGGGAACAAAACCCTGCACCACCCTGTAACTCTCCAGGGCAAGGTTTAGTGACAGACCACTGGGACACACAAACAGACGTGTAGTAAGCTCTGAGCAGGATTTGGTCAATACCTAACAGACAGTCACTAATGGCAAAGTTAATGGTCAATCGATATAAGCGAGAATCAATAGGGATTGAATGGAGTTGACAGTCAGTGCTAATGTGGACCAATAGCTGGTCAAATGGCTCTGGTAGTGGAGTAATCACTTCAGGATGTCTGATAGCGTGGATGTGATGGCCCTTGTTATTGTCTGTCTGGTGTATGGAGGTGGATGGCCTAGTGTTTCTCTCATTGATAAGCGATAGCTAGCATTGACCGCAGGGTCAGCTGCTGTACCTAACCCTTGATTCTGGACTACATGGGTTTTTGTAATTAGCATGGCTAACATGTGACACGCTTAGAAGAAACCTGGAAGAACCTTTTGTGGTTCTAAAAATGACCCATGTTGAACCTTCAGTTCAAAAAGGTTCTATGAGGAACTCCTCTGAAAAGAGTCTTTGAGGAACCTTTTTCATAATATATTGTAGAGGTGGCACCCTATCAGAAGATTGGATCTTTATTTTTGGCCACCCGTTAGTGTAAATGTCATTCCAGTTAATCATGTTAAGCGTGTACATTGCAAATTCCAAATTTCCTTGAATATTTATGCAGATTAAATATGATAATATTAACATTGCTGATTACATATAGTAATGAAGTGGTACCTATTCCAATTGTGGGACTTGCATAGGTGCTTAAAGAATTCATACACCTCTATACGATTCCCTCAACTAACCAAAGGTGCAAATATTAACCCTTGACTAGCAATGGTTCCTTGTGGAACTCCAAGGGGTTCATTGAGGATCTCCAGGTTTCCTTGATTCACCACTAATTTTGAGATTGTAGAGGACACATTAGTAATAGGACATTTTACATTAATAACTAAGATACATTGATAAATTGAACTATTGAGAATTGATCAATTATCTTTGATTCAATTAGCTTTCACTACCTGCCTAACCCCTCCCACCAACACTCACCATCCCCCAGGCCTTTCTTTCCCACATTGGCCACTGTCAGTCAGTTGAATGCACTTTGTAAAATAAAACATCAATGCCTTGTTTTGGGGAATGCACAGAGAGACTAAAGGCAACCTTTAAACCATCTGGTGAATTACTCTAAAATCAAATCCGCATAAAACTCACTCACTCACTCACTCCTGATAGCTAGGATGACGCTAAACCATGCTAGTCACGTTTGCCACATTAGGATGAAGAGAAATCATTACACACACTCAGGCAGAACAGACACGCACACAGTGACGGAGACAGGAAACAAGGAAACTGTTACCGCACCCTTCATTTTGTTTCTAGATATCCTGCAGAGGGAGAGAGTGAAGGACCTGATAGGAGAGGGGGAGGGATTGAATGTCACACAGGCCATTGGGAAAACTGTGTTTGTGCTTTCACTACAGTGGCTGTCAGGGCCTTTGATTATTACTCTCTCTACAGCTACCTAACTAAGCCTTACACCAGTACAGACCCACCCCTCCACACCAGCCTATACAGTAGCCCAACTGGCCGGCAGATAGTGCTATTCTAACTTTTACGTGGTCCAACTGGAACGTATGCAGCCGGCTATACACTTGTGTCCCCCGGCAACCGGCTCGTACATAAAACATCCTCTATTCAGGCTGCAAGGGTGTTGATTTCCTCCGTAACTAGTCTTAATGGCGAGGCGCTGAAGAAGACAAAAAACGGGGAAAATATGCATATTGTCTTAATAAGTCACAATTTTCCACCACCATGCTAGAGTGGCTAATGACACCTCCTGATGTTCAGCCAATGGGGGAACACTAGTGTATAGCTAACTGCAGACACTCCAGTTGGACGCAGATGACAAAGGATGTAAAATGAATAATAGCACCATCTGCCAGCCGGTTGGGCTCCCTATACAGCCTCTGTGTATTACCTTATTGTGGTTCTTTTGAACACCCTATTGTTCACGCCTCAGTGCCTCTGTGTGGGGACCTATAGATCTGTGCTCTAGAGACTTTTAGGCAGTGCAATGAGTATGGACACATTATTGGACGGACACGTTTTCACACCCGAAATATACACCGCTATCTCAGTGACTTTGTAGCCTCAGTAGCAGATTGCATTTGAGTACTGTGTGTGTGTATTTGTGTGTGTTTTGTCTTGATGTGCGTGTGTGTACCACTCTCGAGGCATTCCTCTCTGCGGTGCTCGTCAGCTTCCTCTGCCAAGCACCAGCCAGCTGTTCCCACCACACACACACACACACACACACACACACACACACACACACACACACACACACACACACTACACACCACATAGAAGGAGAGGTCCCCTGTCTACCTCTGCTGCCAGAGTGTGTAACAGCTGCTGCAGCTGAGAGGCCGGTCTCCAGGGAAACAGATGATATTTGAGGTAGAGGAGTAGAGGAGCGTCGAATTAACACATCCACCCCAGACGTCAACCACAATAAAAAATACACAAGGACTTCATTTCACTGGCCAGATAACAAAGGAAGAGGTAGGGCCACTCACAGCAAGCTCTCAGCAGGAGTCGTCCTTCCCCTCTTTGGACACAGCAGGGTTCTGACGAAGAGTGACGATGACGACGACGACTCAGCTAAAGAACTTCTCCATTGGAGAACAATACACTGCATTCAAAACTGCCTCAAACTCTCTCCTTTCCTCAAGTAAACAGCCTAAACAGACTGAAAATAACATGGTTAAATGTGTTGAGATGTGTGTGTGATAACATGACATTTTAGAATGTGTGTGATATGTTTCTCTGACAATTAACAGGTATTCATTACTCTTATTCATCCACAAAAAAAGTATATTGTTTGATATCTGTGTGATCACACAGTCTTTACACAGGTGGTGGAAGACGTTATGAGTGTACCCTCCATTTATGTGAACAATGTATCAACTCCTGCCGTAAGTCACACAACAATGCAGGCGATGAATGGGGGCTGGCCCAGCCACAGGAAATATTCCCTCACCTGAGCCAATCACACCTCTCCTGAGGGAAGGCCTCACCTCTTCCTGTCCAGGAATATAAACTGAATGTGTGAAGACCACACCTTGTGTTTGAACATCGACCAGCCATATGGTTGATGTCATTTATGAACTACAGCACATTCCAAGGACACCCCACGTGGGGACCTTGTGGAATTCTACTCTGGACTACTGAAATGCTTTGTTTTGGATTCGACACCATGGAGAATACCCTGAAGTCCGTTGGTACCAGGCAGGATACCTAAGAGTTTCCCAGCTCAACCTCGCCTTCTTTTCCCTGATTTGATGTGAGAGTGTAATCTGTTACTTTATTATTATTGGCTATTTATCTCCTATAGAAATACCTCTCTGTTAATTTTATGTTTTTTAAAAAGTGTCTTTCTTTTGTCCTTTGAATCCCATGCTAGAAATAGCTTAGATAAACTTCCTGTCACGTTCCTGACCTTATTTCCCTTGTTTTGTATTTATTTAGTATGGTCAGGGCGTGAGTTGGGGTGGGCAGTCCTATGTTATTTGTTTCTATGTTTAGGTTTGTTCGTTTGGCCGAATATGGTTCTCAATCAGAGACAGGTGTTTGTCATTGTCTCTGATTGGGAGCCATATTAAGGTAGGCTGTTTTCACTGGTTGTTTGTGGGTGATTGTTGCTGTGTCTGTGTTTGTTCGACACACGGTACTGTTTCGTTCGGTCATGTTCTCAAGTTCAGGTCTGTTCACGTCATTTTGTTTAAGTGTTCTTCATTACATTGCTTAAAGAAATAAAATATGGATACATACCACGCTGCGTATTGGTCCGATCCTTGCTCCTCCTCAGACGAGGAGGAAGACGAACGTTACACTTCCTTACCCCTTTCCACTTTATTTTCTTATTCTGATTTGTCTATACATTTTGTTATTTCTAAACAAAACTTATTTGTTTTTGGAAAATATATACTGTCTCCAAGAATGCATTGCCTTGTCATTTTAAGAACTTATTTGCCTTAAGAGCTATAGGTTAACCGTAGTTATAATTGTCACTATTTTATAGTTTCTTGCTGACAGGATATCCATAAGAGTATTCAGCTCGATCTCACCAATCTTTCCCCTGATTTCAACGTGAGTGTGTAACCTGCAGGTTATCTACAGTTCTCCTATAATCCCTGCCTTGTTTCCTTCTGAAATATCAATAAAAGCTGTTTGTTTGATTTTAGGCCCTCCAATCTCAATTCCCAGTGTGTGACTGTGATTCTGTAGCCTATCACATTAGTACATCATTTTGCCATCACAATCTCCATTATTTCATTCCTCCTTAATTCATTGTTTTACCCTGGTAATTTTAAATACGTCTTAATCTTTGTCTCCAAGAATGCATTGCTTTGTCATTTTAAGAATGATGGCAGGTAGCCGAGTGGTTAGTGTTGGGCCAGTAACCAAAAGGTTGCTGCATTGAATCCCTGAGCTGACAAGGGGAAAATCTGTTCTGCCCCTGAACAAGGCAGTTAACCCACTGTTCCCGGTAGGCCGTCATTGTAAATAAGAATTTGTCCTTAACTGACTTGCCTAGTTAAATAAAGGTTCAACTTAACACATTTTTTTAAAGAACTGAATTGCCTTCAGAATTATACACTGAACAAACAAATAAACTCAACATGCAACAATTACAAAGATTTTACTGAGTTACAGTTTATATGAGGAAATCAGTCAGTTAAAAAATATTCATTAGACCCTAATCTATGGATTTCACATGACTGGGAATACAGATATGCATCTGTTGGTCACAGATGCCTGAAAAAAAAGTAGGGTCATGGATGACACAACTAGTTTACTACAGTGTTCATGTTTAGTTATCGTTGACATACAGTACCAGTCTACATTATAGAATAATAGTGAAGACATCAAAACTATGAAATAACACATATGGAATCATGTAGTATCAAAAAATCATCAAAGTGTTAAACAAATCAAATTATATTTTAGATTTTAAATTCTTCAAAGTAGCCACCCTTTGCATTGATGACAGCTTTGCACACTCTTGGCACACAGTGTTTGGTTTTTACCAGACATAATGGGACCCATCCCACCCAAACAGTTGACTCAAGTTTACCGAAAAGCACCTGGATGATCATCAAGAAGATGAGTCAAAAGTTTAACTTTTTGGGCGACATGGGTCCCATAATGCCTGGCAAAAACCAAACACTGCATTCCACATGAAGAACCTTATACCAGCGGTCAAGCATGGTGGTGGTAGAGTGATGGTTTGGGGATGCTTTGCTGCCTCAAGACCTGAAGGACTTGACTTAATAGAAGGAACCATGGATTCTGCTCTGTATCAGATAATTCTACAGGAGAATGTCAGGACATCCACCACCATAGTTCCTGTGCCCAAAAACACTAAGGTAACCTGCCTAAATGACTACCGCCCAGTAACACTCACGTCTGTAGCCATGAAGTGCTTTGAAAGGCTGGTCATGGCTCACATTAACACCATCATCCCGGAAACCCTAGACCCACTCCAATTTGCATACTGCCCCAACAGATCCACATATCATGCAATCTCCATTGTACTCAACACTGCCCTTTCCCAACCGGACAAAAGGAACACCTACGCGAGAATGCTGTTCATTGACTACAGCTCAGCGTTCAACACCATAGTGCCCTCCAAGCTCATCACTAAGCTAAGGACGCTGGAACTAAACACCTCCCTCTGCAACAGGATCCTGGACTTCCTTACGGGCCGCCTCCAGGTGGTAAGGGTAGGTAACAACACATCTGCCACGCTGACCCTTAACACCGGGGCCCCTCAGTGGTGCATGCTTAGTCCCCTCCTGTACTCCCTGTTAACCTATAACTGCTCGGCCAAGCACGACTCTAACACCATCATTAAGTTTTCCGACGACACAACAGTGGTAGGCCTGATCACCCACAACGATGACAGAGCCTATAGAGAGGAGGTCAAAGACCTGACCGTGTGGTGCAAGGACAACAACCTCTCCCTCAACGTGATCAAGACAAAGGAGGTGATTGTTGACTCCAGGAAATGGAGGGCCGAGCACGCCCTCATTCTCGTTGAGGGGGCTGTAGTGGAGCAGGTTGAGAGCTTCAAGTTCCTTGGTGTCCACACCACCAACAAACTATCATGGTCCAAACACACCAAGACAGTTGTGAGGAGAAAACGACAACGTCTATTTCCCCTCAGGAGACTGAAAAGATTTGGCATGGGTCCTCAGATCCTCAAAAAGTTATACAACTGCACCAGTGAGAGCATCCTGACTGGTTGCATCACTGCCTGGTATAGAAACTGCTCGGCCTCCGACCGCAAGGCGCTACAGAGGGTAGTGCGTACGGCCCAGTACATCACTGGGGCCAAGCTTCCTCTCATCTAGGACCTCTATACCAGGAGGTGTCAGAGGAAGGCCCTAAAAACTGCCAAAAACTCCAGCCACCCTAGTCATAGACTGTTCTCTCTGCTACCGCACAGCAAGCGGTACCGGAGCGCCAAGTCTAGGTCCAAGCTTCTTAACAGCTTCTACCCCCAAGCCATAAGACTGCTGAACAGCTAATCAAATGGCTACCCAGACTATTCTCATTGACCCCCCCTCCCCCCTTTTTTTTACGCTGCTATCACTGTTTATTATCTATTATCTATGCATAGTCACTTTACTCCTACCTACATGTACATATTACCTCAATTACCTCAACTAACCTGTACCCCCGCACATTGACTCTGTACTGGTACCCCTTGTATATAGCCTTGTTATTGTTATTTTATTTTTGCTCTTTTATATTTTACTTTTGTTTATGTGGTAAATGTTTTTCTTAACTCTTATTTTTCTTAAAACTGCATTGTTGGTTAAGGGCTTGTAAGTAAGCATTTCACTGTAAGATTGTATTCAGCGCATGTGACAAATAAAATTAGATTTGATGAAAAAAATGTATTACAATTTTCATTATTTTATTTCACTTAGTCCTGCATGTTGGAGGTCGAAGACTAAGATTTTCACTGTAGCCTGCAATCACACATGCAACCATGTACGTGTGACTATTAAACACTGAATCTATGAATCTGAATGTAGTTTTAAAAAGTGTCTTGTTTTTGCAGACTGTAGTGTTTTTGCGAACATTACTGTGATATTTACTAGTTTTTTATTTTGATAATACTGATAATAGTATTTACTATATTATTCTACAGTATACTACAACATTCTAAAGTAAGTACTACACATGCAGTATAGTATTCTACAGTATACAATTTACTTCATAATTCTATAGTAAGTATTATAGTATTCTATAGTAAACTGTAGTATGTTTTCATGTGGGTCGTCCTTACAGAGTGATTCGTTTCTCTTTCACAATTACAACAAATAGCATCCCACACCAGCCTCTAAAATCCTCCAAAGTAATCACTCAGTCCAAGGGATTTCTGCTAGAGAGAGAACATGTATTTCTTTCTTTCTTTCTTCCTCTCTTTCTTTTGGTCATTCTGTTGGGCTGTTCTTCATTGTGGAGGATTAGTCTCTGAGTGTCGGATTACAGAATGGGCAGTAAAGATGATTAAAGACTTCAGAGAGAGAGATGGGAGGGGAGAGAGAGAGTGAGGGAGAACGAGAGAGATATTTCAATAACAGGCCAAATTCATATAATCATATCACTGACCCCTGCTTCAAGCTTCAACCAAAACAACAACACATCCATATCATACACTCTGGGACCTGAAGAAAGAGAGAATATTCATTTTTGAGTCTCTCTCTCTCTTCTTCCATCTTGTGATGAAGGGAATAGTGTGAATTATGGAGGGAGGTGGGGGCCTGCTTTAGATGCTGTGAGCAGAGATGTGCAGTATAATTTAGTGGAATTAAATTGCCACGTGTGTATTTTTGTTAGTCGTCATGTATCTTATCACACGCGCACAGCATACAGAGCCTAGCTTAAGGAGCGGAATCGCCTATCAGCTGTCAGACAGCGCGAGGGCAGCTCCTCAAAAAGCTGGTACTGGAGTGAAATGTGCTTTTATAATCCCAGTTATTGCGCAACCAATACATTACATTTGAAATACGTTTTTTAATTACTTTTGATTATTTTGTATTTATTTGTATGTGTCACTGGCCTAAATTACAATCAAATGTATTTTGTAAAAACATACTTTTGAGACCTGTAATTCGCACTTCTTTGTTGTTGTTGTAAAATACAAAATACTTTTCTATACAATTTTTTATAGCGGTTCATAGTTATGTGGCACCCTGCATTGGTATCAGAAGTCTGATGGCACTACAGTGTGATACAGTATGCCCAAAACGTAAATGTAAAAACAAAGACATGCAAAGCATGCTAGGTATTATTATAATGAGCTCCTCCCCCAAAAGAAGGTCAATAATAATACCCTGTATTTTTGCAGACACTTATTTAGAGTGACCTACGGTCAGTGCATTCAACTCAGTGCATTCAATATCACAGTCATAACAAGTAAAATGTTTTTTTTTCTCCTTTGTTACCGTTACAGGGAATGTTGTTGTGGTGAAGGTGTGTACTTGCAAATGTTAAATACTTGTATGTATTTGCATTTTATCTAAATACAACTCTACAAAAGTATTTAGCATTTTCTTTTGAGACATTGGTCTTTACAGTATCTTATAAACAAGATACATTTTGATTTATCTTTTGCCCATCTCTGGCTGTGAGAGACTCTTTGATCCGTGATGGTATCTAGTTTCTCTGTAGTGCTGCAGTCACGGCTGTTGTAGCAGTGCAGCTTCCGCCTGGTGCAAGGCCATTTTGAGTCGTTAAGTGCAATAGTGTGAAATTCTGAGACACAATTACTGTTCCACCTCAGACATTATAGCAAGTGGGTAAAGGAGGACTGTGTTGTGTTAGCTAAGAAGAATACTAGACATCCACCAATAGTCTAGCATTGCGACTTAAAAATTGTGGAGCAAAAACCATCACTTATTCTATCCATAAATCTGGGGGTTAGCCAAAGTGGGTGTTTCTACGTGCAAATATAGGTTATGCTACAAGTATCACTAAAACATATGGGACATCTCAAGAGAAGTACATACTCATAAACACATCAGCATATTCACCTGGGATTGAGCTCCACAGCATCATTGTAGCACGTAACAGTCATTTTCTCCACTACATAAACATAACATGTTTGTGTGTGCAGTTGTGGCGGTGTCTGCCTGCAAGTGTGTGAGTGTGCCTGTGTGTATGTGTGGGTGTGTTTCTCCAGTTGTCACCCTGTGTGCCTGTGTGTGTGTATAAAACCTCACCTCATCTGTATGCTGTGCCTAGGTTGCCCACGAGATTGATTTTAGAAAGGGGAGATATGACATTGCCCCCCCCCCCGCCTCTCCCTCCCTTCTGTTGAACAGGGTGATAATCCTAGCATTGCTTTCCTCTACATGGTGTGTTTCCGTCTCCCTAGGGTAATGGGTATGATTGGCTCTGGATGTTCCTCACACCTCATGCATCACCAATGTTAGAGCCGGGAAATAAAAAGGTGACCGATAAATAAATAAATCACATGAGTCATTGCCGGCCATTGCCGGTGTGATAGGATGGATTCCTATGGGGAGTCTTAACTAGTGTGGAGCAGAGGTGTCAATGAGATGGAGGTTTAGGAGGGAGATGGAAATACGATATGGGTGGGGACTACGAATGCTAACGGTTAACCCTTTTACAATGTGAGCTTGAAGCAGTATAATTGTTTGAAACCTGAACATTTTACTTCACTTCAAACAATGAGGAATGTTTTACATTGCTTCAAAGTAGCTTGGCAAACATCCAACCATAGAAATGTGGAGGCAATTCTTTTATAGACTTCCCTCAGCCATGAACCAGCATTTCTCTCCTGTTCTATTGGTTTTCATATCAACTTTCATTTGTTGTCCTGAAGCCAAATGCATAATCCTAGTCACATTAGCAACGCATCTTAGTTTTTGCTATTAGATTCCCCCGTCTTTCTACGTTTCTAACCGAGATGTTCATCTCTGTCACATTTGGAACCACTCGATTAGGTGTGCTGTTTAGAACTGTGTTTTCCCGCAAATTGTATTTTGGTAAATGTTTGAAAATTATGTTTTATTCGCTGCTTCATTACAACAGTTGCATGTTCACTAATAGCCAATAGCATTTTGACTGTAAGACGATAAGCTTGCTATTGTTGCATGTTTCATTTAGCTCATAGCTCTTTCCACTCGTACCTGTATACGGGTTCAAAATAGCGGACTTGGACACTGATAAGCGCCTAAATTGGAACGCAGTGGCTGTACAGTAATACATGGCGTCAGAGCGGAAGGTCTCCACTTCACAGGGCAGTATTGGTTTTGACTGACAGAGGTTCTGAATTTAATCACGTGACAAGACGTTGCCCCCATCCCTCCCGCTAATTGGGCAACCTTTGCCATTTTTTTGTTGTCTAAGTGAGGAAAATGCTGTAAATAAAGAAGACTATGTATTTTGAAAGATGAGACATTGATGATTATAATAAATACAGTTTTGATGTCATACAAGCGAGCCAAAAAACCTGTTAGTCCAAATGTGCACTTCACATTTCTAAATCATAATACTCGTGTCATATACAGTGTCAGCGTTCATGATCAACATGCTTGATGTACAGTTACAAGATGTCATGGCATCATACCTGTACATAACTGTTCAGTCGTGTGGTCAGGTGCCACAAAAACTTCGGAAAATTGCAATTGGCTCAGGAACAGGGCAGCACGGCTGGCCCTTGGATGTACACAGAGAGCTAATATTAATAATATGCATGTCAATCTCTCCTGGCTGAAAGTGGAGGAGAGATTGACTTCATCACTACTTTTATTTATGAGAGGTATTGACATGTTGAATGCACCGAGCTGTCTCTCGTACACCCATGCATACCCCACATACAAAATAGCCTCCAATACCCTACTCAATAAATTGGATGCAGTCTATCACAGTGCCATCTGTTTTGTCACCAAAGCCCCATATACTACCCACCACTGCGACCTGTACGCTCTCACTTCATACTCATCGCCAAACCCACTGGCTCCAGGTCATCTACAAGACCCTGCTAGGTAAAGTCCCCCTTATCTCAGCTCGCTGGTCACCATAGCAGCACCCACCTGTGGCACGCGCTCCAGCAGGTATATCTCTCTGGTCAACCCCAAAGCCAATTCCTCCTTTGGCCGCCTCTCCTTCCAGTTCTCTGCTGCCAATGACTGGAACGAACTACAAAAATCTCTGAAACTGGAAACACTTATCTCCCTCACTAGCTTTAAGCCCCAGCTGTCAGAGCAGCTCACAGATTACTGCAACTGTACATAGCCCATCTATAATTTAGCCCAAACAACTACCTCTTCCCCTACTGTATTTATTTATTTATTTAGCTCCCTTTTACCCCATTATTTATATTTCTACTTTTCACATTCTTCCACTGCAAATCTACCATTCCAGTGTTTTACTTGCTATATTGTATTTACTTCGCCACCATGGCCTTTTTTTACCTTGACCTCCCTTGTAAATGAGAACTTGTTCTCAACTTGCCTACCTGGTTAAATAAAGGTGGGGGAAAAACAAAAAAACAAAAAAAAACAAGACATGACACAAGAGGTCTCTTCACAGTCTCCAAGTCCAGAACAGACTATGGGAGGCACACAGTACTAAATAGAGCCATGACTACATGGAACTCTATTCCATATCAAGTAACTGACACAAGCAGTAAAATTAGATTTAAAAACAGATAAAAAAACACCTTATGGAACAGCGGGGACTGTGAAGCAACACAGACATTGGCACAGACGCATGCATACACACTCACACAAACACAATAACATAAGCACTATACATACACATGGATTTAGTACTGTAGATATGTGGTAGTGGTGGAGTAGGAGTCTGAGGGCACACAGTGTGTTGTGAAATCTGTGAATGTATTGTAATGTTTTAAAATTGTATAAACTGCCTTAATTTTGCTGGACCCCAGGAAGAGTAGCTGCTGCTTTGGCAGCAGCTAACGGGGATCCATAATAAATACAAATACAAATACCCTGGGTTGTTCTGAACAGTATGAGCCTATGTTTGTCGTATTGTGAAGAAATCTTGCGAGGAACACACATCTGATTGCACTCGTGACTCTATTCTATTCACACAAAAAGTACGATCTGCTTCTCTGAATAGCCTTGTGAAAGCCTAACACCGTAAGATTGTATTTTGTAATTTATCTAGCTATGTTGGCAATAGAACACACTTTCAAATCATGCCAACCTGACCAGATTGCACCTTATAATGGACCGTTTTTTGGAATGCGTAAACTACAACAGTAAGTGTGTGATGATGGGAATGCAGGGCTGTGTTCCAAAGAAAACAAGTCTGCTTACTTTAGTTCCTCAACGGCACACCTAGGAGAGCTCAAAATATCACCTTGGAGTCGAAGACTCTTATTTGAGTCATAAAAGTGCGTTGAAATGACGTAGGAGCTGTGCACACTTTGAAGAGGTATGTCATAATTTTTTGTTGTCTCATGTTGCACCTAACCCACATTTCTCATAAATATTCATATATATAAATATTCATATATCATCTTACTGAATGTATCCAGAGTATTTTCAGATTTTGTCATCGACAAATGCGTCGAAAAGTACAGTAAATGTCAAACGCACATCAAATCAATCAATTATTATCATTTTTTGTTGTCTCATGTTGCACCTAACCCACATTTCTCATAAATATTCATATATATAAATATTCATATATCATCTTACTGAATGTATCCAGAGTATTTTCAGATTTTGTCATCGACAAATGCGTCGAAAAGTACAGGTTGTACACAAGACTAATGTTTGGATTCAGTCTTGTGCCAGATTAACGTTTTTTTCCTCACCTTTAGTTTAATAATTTTCACATAATCCCCAAACTATTCCCTTTCGATTGCTGCCATGGTTATGCATATGCTTTCTATATTTCTTCTGTAAGAAACATTTCAATGTAGCCCTATCCATATAGGCCAATTCCCATGAGTGGGTTTAATGAAAAATGTCCGTCCCGAATTTTATTTTACAGTTTGTTGAATGGTTAATGAGGGATAGGTTAGTCAGCAACAAAATTTACTGAAATGTGCATCCCTAGTAGGGACAGGAGCTCTTCCTGACTATGTGATCTGACCAGGAAAAACTCTGGGCTATTGTGGATAAACATCAACTTTCTTTCCATGGTTTACACCCAAGCCTGTGATCAGCTACTGTCAACATAGGTTAGGATTTGTGAAATATGACTCCAGAATTTTTTGTGACCTTGTCTAATATACCCCAGTCATAACTGACTCTTGACTGTGCTAGACGGTTCTAGAATGTGTTAGACTCTTTTAGACTGTGTTAGTGTTAAAAGGCTTAGGCCATGACTCATGTCTGATTGATTCAGTTTGCTCAGAGTCAATCTGATTTCTGCTCACACCCTAGTCTTCAATGTGAGAGAGACTGAGACTGACGTTGATGACTGGTGGGAGTTGGATGTGTAGATAGTGTGTGTGTGTCTGTGTGTGTGTGTGTGTGTGTGTGGTGTGGGTGTGTGTGTGTGTGTGTGTGTGTGTGTGTGTGTGCGTGTGTGCATGCGTGCGTATGACAGGGCAGGGAGCTGCAGTATTTCAATATTAATGTCCAGGGATTCCCCTGTATAAGATGGCTGCCATCTCTGAACTCTCAGTTCATTGTGGGCACACTGGAGATAGTCAGTTTGGCGTGAAGATCTATCTATTTCCCCCTCCCTCACCATTTTTGCTCCAGGCTATTTTTGCTAATTAGCTATCTGGTGATTTCCAGCCTCTGTTCCACCTCTCCCTCTCACCATCGCTCTTTCCCTCCCTCTCTCTCTCCCCCTCCCTCGCTGTCTCTCTCTCCCCCCATATTTAATTCCGCTCCAACTCAGATGAACAAAACAAACCCAAAGATTGATACAAGGACAAAAGCAGTCTGTCATGGTATTAATAATGAACAGAATAATAATCAGATATTAAACCTGGACAAGAACTGAGAACTGTCATGTAGCACTCCCCGCCCCCGTTGGCATGACAAGAAGAGACCACTGGCTTCTGATAAATATTTCACTGTAATGAATGATTATGAATAACAAAGGTGTTTTTCTCTATATCTTTTCCTTTGTTTTATTTCAGCGTACATGCTGGGGTTGTTAGTGACCTTGCTCTTCAGACTCTCACTGAGGGGAGATTCATTCATTGTGAAATGGTCTTATTTCAATGTCTCATTCTTTCGGTGACAATCAATGGGACTCAATGCCATCTCTCTCTTTCTCCCTCTATCTTTCCCTTTCCTGTCATGTCTCTCCCCTCTCTCACTCCTTACTTCCAATTAGAGGTGTGTGTATGTTCAAGGTCAAGTTTTAATGTCACATGTACAAATATAGTGAAATGCCTTTCTTGCAAATGCAAAACCCAACAATGCAATAATCAATATCAATGTAGTCCTAGAAAACCCCCACATAAAATAAAAATAGGAAATATGACATACTTACTTACTTTATTGTGTAAGTAGGCATACTATATACAGGAATATTGAAAAAGTCAGTTCCAATAACAGATTTACATGTGCAAGGATACTGGAGTGATGGAGGTCGATATGTATAGTGGTAAGGGGACTAGGCTGCAAGATATAAGATTAACAGAGTAG
The DNA here is from genome assembly GCF_002910315.2 of Salvelinus sp. IW2-2015. Lineage (NCBI taxonomy): Eukaryota > Metazoa > Chordata > Actinopteri > Salmoniformes > Salmonidae > Salvelinus > Salvelinus sp. IW2-2015. The sequence goes on along the minus strand of NC_036848.1, from coordinate 36,081,897 downwards.
CAGCAGCTTTTGTGAGTGGTGTTGCGAGTTTGTAGAGTCAGTATAAAATGTATGTGTATATTATGTGTGAGTGAACAAATGATGGAGTGAGTGTTTGTGTTTGAGTGTGTAGGGCCCTGTGAGTGTGTATACAGTGCAAAGACAGTGCAAAGATTGAAATAAAAGTTCAATAAAGACACAAGGTTAAGTCAGATAGTCTGTGTTAGTATTTTGTTAGCTATTTATCAGTCGTATTGCTTGAGGATAGAAGCTACTCAAGAGCCTGTTGGTGTCAGACTTTATGCACCGGTACCTCTTGCCGTGCGTCAGCAGAGAAAATAGTCTATGGCTTGGGTGGTTGGAGTCTTTGACGATTTTCAGGGCCTTCTTTTCACACCGCCTGATTAGAGGTCTTGGATGGCAGGGAGCTCGACCCTCTGTAGCGCCATGCGATCGAGGTCGGTGCTATTTCCATACCAAACAGTGATGCAGCCTGTCAATATACTCTCAATGGTACAGCTGTAGAACCTTTTGAGGATTTGAGGGCCCATGCCCAACATGTTCAGCCTCCTGAGGGGGAAGAGGCACTGTCGCACCTTCTTCACAGCTGTGCGTGTGTGGATGGACCATTTGAAGTCTTTAGTGATTGGGAAACCGAGGAACTGGAAGCTGTCTACCTGCTCCACTGCCGCCCCGTTGATGGGGGCATGCTCACCCCCCCCCCCCCCCCCCGTTTCCTGTAGTCCACAATCAGCTCCTTGGTATTGCTGGCGTTGAGGGAGAGGTTGTTGCTCTGGTGTGAATAATTACCGTCTTACAATTTCTCCTTTTCTGTATTTTTATTACCCCTTTTTCTCCCCACTTTCATGGTATCCAATTGGAAGTTACAGTCAGCGTCCTCCGAAACACGACCCAACCAAGCCGCACTGCTTCTTGACACAATGCACGCTTAACCCGGAAGCCAGCCACACCAATGTGTCAGAGGAAACATTGTACACCTGGCAACGCAACCGTGTCAACGTGCATATGCCCGGCCCACCACAGGTGGACATTCTGCCAGCCAAACCCTCCCTAACCCGGACAACGCTGGGCCAATTGTGCACCGCCCCATGGGTCTTTTTGTCGCGGCCGGCCGAGACAGAGCCTGGACTCGAACCAGGATCTCTAGTGGCACAGCTAGTGCCTTAGACCACTGCACGTCTCGGGAGGCCCCTGTCTTTCTCTTTCCCCCTTTTTCGAACATCTCCCTCTTCCTCTTTCACCTCTCTCTTTAAAAATAAAACAAAATTGTTAACATTCTCAACCTCTGCCCAATCAACTAATTGATTTCATAATTCGCTGACTCAGTTAATTGAGCTCATCAGACAGTTAGATGTAGTGGGGGTAATTTGCCCTGGCAGCGCCACCAGTTTCAACCAGTTTGTACAAATGGATTAATTGTGAGTTCAGTGGAGACATTGTTTAATCTGCTGGTGCTGAACAGAACAGAAGAGGGAGGGGACCTTGGGTTCTAATAGTTCATCAGTCACCTGGTGATAATGAAATGGTCACATTTGTCACCAATGTCAGTTCCTCTTCTGATCAAAGGGGTTATTAACAGGATAGTGTGGGTTGTGGTGTGTGTGTGTGTTGTTGTGTGTGTGGTGTGTGTTGTGTGTGTGTGTGTGTGTGTGTGTGTGTGTGTGTGTGTGTGTGTGTGTGTGTGTGGAGGGCAATGGCAGCTCCTAAAGGTGCTCCAAGCCCTAGTAATATATACCAATGTGTGTTTGTGGATGACAAACAAATCCTTTCCTTAGGAATAAAAAAAAAACGACATAGAGAGAAGGGAATTATCTCGGTAGGTGACATACACACAATGGCACACACACCGCACCCAAAGAGATCATCTTTAAGCCTATATTCTTCACACATAGATTATATTCTTATATAGAGGGCATAATTCAATTCATGTTCATGCAGTATGATACTGCACCAGTCAAAAGTATTGACACACCTACTCATTCAAGGGTTTATCTTGATTTTGACTATTTTCTACATTGTAGAATAATAGTGAAGACATTAAAACTATGAAATAACACATATGGAATCATGTATTAACCAAAAAAAGTGTTACACAAATCAAATTTCTGCCAGCCAAATATATGAGTATATAATACATATTATATATGAGGTTCTTCAAAGTAGCCACCCTTTCCCTTGATGACAGCTTTGCACACTCTTGGCATTGTCTCAACCAGATTCATGAGGAAGTCACCTGGAATGCATTTCAATTAACAGGTGTGCCTTGTTAAAAGTACATTTGTGGAATTTCTTTCCATCTTAATGCGTGTGAGCCAATCAGTTGTGTTGTGAGAAGGTAGGGGTGGTATACCATATTTGGTAAAAGAGCAAGTCCATATTATGGAAAGAACAGCTCAAATAAGCAAAGAGAAACAACAGTCCATCAATATTTTAAGACATGAATGTCAGTCAAAAACGGAAAATGTCAAGAACTTTGAAAGTTTCTTCAAGTGCAGTCGCAAAACACTTCAAACGCTATGATGAAACTGTCTCTCATGAGGACCGCCACAGGAAAGGAAGACCCAGAGTTACCTCTGCTGCAGAGGATAAGTTCATTAGAGTTACCAGCCTCAGAAATTGCTTCAAATTTAAAAAAAGTTCAAGTAAAAGACACATCTCAACATCAACTGTTCAGAGGAGACTGCTTGGACAAGGTGGAAAGTTTTAAGTTCCTCGGCTTACACATCACGGACAAACTGAAATGGTCCACCCACACATACAGTGTGGTGAAGGCCTCAGGAGGTCGAAGAAATGTGGCTTGTCACCTAAAACCCTCACAAACTTTTACAGATGCAGAATTGAGAGCATCCTGTCAGGTTGCATCACAGCCTGGTACGGCAACTGCACCGCCCACAACCGCAAGGCACTGCACAACGCATCACCAGGGGCAAACTACCTTCCCTCCAGGACACCTACAGCACCCGATGTCACAGGAAGGCCAGAAAGATCATCAACCACCCGAGCCACTGCCTGTTCGCCCCTCTACCATCCAGAAGCATGGTCAGTACAGATGCATCAAAGCTGGGACTGAGAGACAGCTCCTATCTCAAGGCCTTCAGGCTGTTAAAATTTGTATTTTATTTTTTAAATTCAACCTTTATTTAAAGAATATAAAATACATTTTGATTTGTTTAACTATTTTTTGGTTACTACATGATTCCATAAGTGTTATTTCAAAGTTTTGATGTCTTCACTATTATTCTACAAGGTAGAAAACAGTAAAATAAAGAAAAACCCTTGAATGAGTAGGTGTGTCCAAACTTTTGACTGGTATTGTATATAATGATGGAAGAGAACCCAACAGTGTTTCTATTGAATATTAGCAGAGCACCAAGAAAATAGCATTTAGGCTTAAAAAAAAATATTTGGCTTGTTTAAGATATCAACAATAGCACGTACAGTTGAAGTCGGAAGTTGACATACACTTAGGTTGGAGTCATTAAATCTCGTTTTTCAACCACTCCACAAATTTCTTGTCAACAAACTATAGTTTTGTCGGTTAGGACATCTGCTTTGCGCATGACACAAGTCATTTTTCCAACAATTGTTTACAGACAGATTATTTCACTAATAATTCATTGAATCACAATTCCAGTGGGTCAGAAGATTACATACACTAAGTTGACTGTGCCTTAAAACAGCTTGGAAAATTCCAGAAAATTATGTCATGGCATTAGAAGCTTCTGATAGGCTAACTGACATTATTTGAGTCAATTGGAGGTCTACCTGTGGATGTATTTCAAGGCCTACCTTAAAACTCAGTGCCTCTTTGCTTGACATCATGGGAAAGTCAAAAGAAATCAGCCAAGACCTCAGAAAAAACATTGTAGACCTCCACAAGTCTGGTTCATCCTTGGGAGCAATTTCCAAACGCCTGAAGGTACCACGTTCATCTGTACAAACAATAGTACACAAGTATAAACACCATGGGACCATGCAGCCGTCATACCGCTCAGGAAGGAGACACGTTCTGTCTCCTAGAGATGAACGTACTTTGATGTGAAAAGTGAAAATAAATTACAGAACAACAGCAAAGGACCTTGTGAAGATGCTGGAGGAAACATGTACAAAAGTATCTATATCCACAGTAAAACAAGTCCTATATCAACATAACCTGAAAGGCCGCTCAGCAAGGAAGAAGCCACTGCTCCAAAACCGCCATAAAAAAGCCAGACTACGGTTTGCAACTGCACATGGGAACAAATATCGTACTTTTCCCAACCGTCCCAAACGTGAAGCGTGGGGGTGGCAGTATCATGTTGTGGGGGTGCTTTGCTGCAGGAGGGACTGGTGCACTTCACAAAATAGATAGCATCACGAGGCAGGAAAATTATGTGGATATATTGAAGCAACATCTCAAGGCATCAGTCAGGAAGTTAAAGCTTGGTTGCAAATGGGTCTTCCAAATGGACAATGACCCCAAGCATACTTCCAAAGTTGTGGCAAAATGGCTTAAGGACAACAAAGTCAAGGTATGGAAAGGCCATCACAAAGCCCTGACCTCAATCCTATAGAACATTTGTGGGCAGAACTGAAAAAGCGTGTTAGAGCAAGGAGGCCTAAAACCTGACTCAGTTACATCAGCTCTGTCAGGAGGAATGGGCCAAAATTCACCCAACTTATTGTGGGAAGCTTATGGAAGGCTACCCGAAACGTTTGACCCAAGTTAAACAATTTAAAGTCAATGCAACCAAGTACTAATTGAGTGTATGTAAACTTCTGACCCACTGGGAATGTGATGAAAGAAATAAAAGCCGAATTAAATCATTCTCTCTACTATTATTCTGACATTTCACATTCTTAAAATAAAGTGGTGATCCTAACTGATCTAAGACAGGGCATTTTTACTAGGATTAAATGTCAGAAATTTGGCTAAGGTGTATGTAAACTTCCAACTTCAACTGTATATATTAATACTATTTATTTTCATACTTAATCCGTTTTTGTGCTCAGTCAAAACTTTGGCAAGGACTCATTCAATTAGGAAAAGGTGGACTCATTCAATTAGGAAAAGGTGGTGGAGTGCCTGTTTAGTCACTGCATACATTGTGATGTTAGCGTGTCCCTGTGTGTTCCAGGAGCATCATCATCCTGCCATCACACACCATTACCCTTCCTACTGTCCTCTCTCTTCATGCTCCATTACTCCTCATCTATTTTTAAAAAGGAATAGGCCTCATTATAATTAGGCTGCTTATAACCATCCAGTCACAGTGATTATATTGCATGCTATGTTGCTACCTCTGTTCATCTCTATCTTTACTCTCTATTTGTCTGTCTCTCTCTTTTTCTACCACCACGCCATTGTTAGTCTAATTCTAGAGCCCCAGGTTTTAAAGAGAGAAAAGCAAGAGACATTCCGATACGTTCAGAAAGAGAGCGAGAGGGATGAAGGGATGCATCACTGCCCAGTACATCACTGGGGCCAAGCTTCCTGCCATCCAGGACCTCTACACAAGGCGGTGTCAAAGGAAGGCCCTAAAAATTGTCAAAGACTCCAGTCACCCTAGTCATAGGCTGTTCTCTCTGCTACCGCATGGCAAGTGGCACCGGAGCGCCAAGTCTAGGTCCAAGAGGCTTCTAAACAGCTTCTACCCCCAAGCCATAAGACTCTTGAACATCTAATCAAATGGCTATCCAGACTATTTGCATTGCCCCAGACCCTATTTTACGCTTCTGCTACGCTCTGTTTATTATCTATGCATAGTCACTATAATAACTCTACCTACATGTACAAACTACCTCAATTACCTCGACTAACCGGTGCCCCCGCATATTGACTCTGTACTGGTACCCCCTGTATATAGCCTCGCTATTGTTATTTTTCTCTTTAATTATTTGTTACTTTTATTTCTTATATTTCTTTTGTATTTTTCTTAAAACTGCATTGTTGGTTAAGGTCTACCCCTGTTGTATTCGGCACATGTGACAAATAACATTTGATTTGATTTGAAAGAGAGATAGAGGTAGAAAGACGTGAGCGAGAGAAAGAAAGAGACAGAGATACATTTGGATATACTCTCTGATTCAGACATTGGGGGACAAATTCAAACAAATTCAAATGGACACTAACTCCAGCCGCTAATGAAACAGAAAGACAACATTTCCTCTACCGTCCCAGAGAGTGAGATTAGTCTCCATTTTGAGATGGGCCCATGGAGGACCACTGTTTACCCAGTCAGCCATTTGCACAGTAATTATCTATGATCTTGTTTCAAAGACCAGATGCATTACACTCCTGCATGGTCTCAGCGCGAACACTTGGCTCCCTCGGAGCCTCTCTGTCTCCATCAATCTCGCTGTCTCTCGCTGTCTCTCTCTCTCTCTCACTCGCTCTCTCACACAGCATCCATTCGTCGCTCTCTGTCTTTCTCTCCAATTTCTCTCTCCACTCAGCCTCTCACTGTGCATCTTTTCCCCTCTCTCTTTCACTCGCTCGCTGTCTTTCTCTCTTACTCGCTCTCTCTCGCTCTGGTTTAGTGGTTAGAGACTCATCCTCCCATCCTCTCATCTGCCTGCAGGAAACCGTTTATCTCCTCTCTTCTGCTCCTCCACTCAGGCACGGCTGGTTTAACATCTCAGTAGCACGAGGGGTTGAGGGGGTTAGAGAATTTAGCAACTTCAAATCTGCCAGGTGAACTTCCTGGACCTTTCCCACACCAAGTCTAAAGACTCAGACAGGAAGGGAGACAGCGTGATCCGGAGGCTGGCGCAAGAGGGGATGGAGTGGGAGGGAAGGAGAGGAAATAAAGGTGGAGGCTTGGGAGAGTGTGGGAGATGTGGGCTGAAACACAACATAAATAAACATAGTGGGAATGCAAGTTCTGACCTTTTCCTACATGTGCATGTTTATTTATGTAGGAGGTACTGTATAGAAACCAATATTCCCTGTTCACTATCTGTTTATAGTTGTTGTTCTCCCTTTTCTCCCTCATAACAGACACTATTTGGATATAAAATCTGAATTACTTTCGCGTCCCTCGGTCTGTATGCAAACCCCTCTGGCCATGATGGTATTGGTGGCTGAGCATAGCTCTATCACATATTTATTATATTCTTAATTGCAATTTCACAGTGAGTGCTCATGACATTTAGAGACCTTGCAGCAGTGGACAAAGATGATTGAAGGAGAGGAGTGAAATACTGTATACTGCAGTAATGACCGCACACACATACAGGCGCACACAAACACACTCGTCTCTGCGATACTGCGATACTGCAGTGCTAATGCCGGTCCCAAAGCTGCCTGTACTGCAGAGAAACAAGGGACCATATGGCTTCTACAACATCACAGGTTTGGCTGCCGTTCTATGTCCCCACTCTAACAGGGTATTATCCATCCAGAAAACTCCGCTTTTCACCAACATATGTAACCGTTGTGAAATGGTTAGCTAGTTAGCGGTGTGCGCAAGTAGCGGTTCAATCGGTGACGCCACTCACTCGGAGACCTTGAAGTAGTGGTTTCCCTTGTCCTGCAAGGGCTGCGGCTTTTGTGGAGCGATAGGTAACGACGCTTCGTGGGAGGCAGTCGTCGATGTGTTCAAAGGGTCCCTGGTTCGAGCCCAGGTTGGGTCAAGGAGATGGACAGAAGCAATACTGTTACACATAGGGGATGAGTTCAACATCATTGCACAGTGTTTCAAACAGTTCATACTGGAGATGGAGCTGAATCCAATTCTTGAATATTGAACGCTACTATGGGTGTGAAGGTTTAAACATTTAAATGAAAATGGGATCCTTAACGTTAAGAAGAAAAAAAAATCCCTCCACAAAATGACAAATCGCAATGCAGTTATGATTTAAAAAATTAGACAATAGGCTATAAAGGCCTGGGGAAAGTTGTGTAATTTAAATACAACCAAGGAGGAAGACGTGAACTTTAGGGTACTTTGGTGAATTTGCGAGGCATGCAAGACAGAATAATTACCAAGACATATCCGCAACACATTTTTTTCTGCCTGCCTGCTCTCTCTCCCTCGTGTTCGCTCGCCTGGGGCATATTCATTATGCCGATTATGTTGCAAACATTTCTTAAATGGAAGCAAACGGAACGAAAAGGGGAGGGACATACCTGAATTTCTCCAATATAAACTTTTGTTTTAGTTGCAAAACATTTCGTTTCTTCCCGAAAAATACGTTGAAATTGAACGAAGTATTTGGTCTCTACAATTCTTTATTTCACTGTTTATATTCAGAACTTAATATATCCATTTAAATCAGAAAATCAACAGAAATAGCATTGACAAAATTATTGACACCCTCAACCTAATATTTGGTAGCACAGCCTTGGGTCAAAATAACTGCAATCAAGCGCTTCCTACAGTCATCGATGAACTTCCTGCACTTCTGTAATGGCAGTTTGGCCCCCTCCTCTTGTGCAAATGGCTCCAGTTCTCCTAGATTTGAAGGGCGCCTTCTCCCAACTGCTGTTTTCAGATCTCTCCACAAGTTTTCAATGGGATTTCGATCTGGGCTCATTGCTGGCCACTTCAGAACAGTCCAGCGTTTTGTCTTGGACCATTCGTGGGTGCTTTTTGAAGTGTATCTGGGGTCATTGTCCTGCTGCAAGACCCATGACCTTCGACGGAGGCCCAGCTTTCTGACACTGGGTCTGACATTGCATTCCAAAATGCCTTGTTCTGATTTTATGATGCCATGCAGATGTTCAAGGCACCCAGTGCCAGAGGCAGCAAAGCAACCCCAAAACATCACTAAACCTCCTCCATATTTGACTGTAGAGAAGGTGTTATTTTCTTTGAAGGCTTCATTTTGTTTTCTGTAAACATAGAGATGGTGTCCTTTACCAAAAAGCTCTAATTTGGTCTCATCTGAACACAGGACATTCTCCCAGAAGGATTTTGGCATGTTCAGGTGTGTTTTGGCAAAATGCAGTCAGGCTTTCTTATGTCTTTCTTTCAGCAGTGGGGTCCTCTTAGGCGTCCTACCATATAACCCCCTTCATTGAGTTGGCAACGGATGGTGCGAGTTGAAACTGTCGTACCTTGTGTCTGAAGGTAGTTGACCGAGGTGCTTTCTCCACCGTTCAAACAATCCTTTGCTGCAATCTTGCATAACGTTTTCTCTTGCGACCACGTCCAGGCATGGCATGGGCCTTAAACGTCTTGACATTACGCACGGTGGAAACAGGAACATCAAGGTCTCTGGAGATGGACTTGTAGCCTTGAGATTGTCAACGCTTGGCTACAGTCTTCTGTCTGACCTCCTCAGATAATTCTCTGGTTTTCTTTAATTTCTCCATGCTCATTGCGGTACACACAGTGACACAAAACAGGAGAATTAATCGTTTTCTCTATTCAAAATGGTTGAATTAGTGATTTTTATATTGCAGCACAGGTGAGTTCAATTCCAAAGTAAAGGAGAATCACCTGCTTGAAATCTCATTATTTCTAACTACTTCTAGAAGGTGGCAATAATATTGTATTTTTTGTTTTGTTCAACTGCACACAGAAGACATACATAAGTGATAGCAAAATATTTTTTAATTTCAACAGTTTTCAGGAATAAATGGTGCATTATTTTGGGCCACAACTGTATGTTAAGTCTTCGGTCTGTTGCGCGTAGAATATTCTAGCCTATTCATTGATGATAGGCTTTACTTTACTTGCGAGACATTGCAAGCTGATAGATAGGCCTAGTGCACGGTTCTGACGGTCTGCCTAGCTCCCGGCCTTTCTATACTGTGTTCCTCCCTTGCTAGCTGGCTAGGAAAGATGCAAGTGTTTGTGTTCTCGGGTGTACGGAAAGTAATCAGTCTTCTCTGTTCCAAAAATATTGAATCTTAGGAGTCGATTCTTGGCGGAATCGGATCTTGACACTCAGAAATGGGAGTCGATGCCGGGAGTCGACGTGCAAGGAGTCGAGGAATCAATTTCTTTGCGGTCGACTCTCCACCACAACGGCAATACTTTGATAAGTTAAATGAGAAGGAAATGCAAACTTTGCAAGGTGGAACTGAGGTACAGTAATGGTAGTACATGTAATGAAAAGTTAAATCTATTATTATTATTATTATTATTACAGGCGCAATGCTAAACCATCTGAAAGCGACGCACCGTGAGACTCATTGCTGGCAGCAGCGCAGCTGTATTGTGTATTCTATGACTTTTGCTTATAGTTTACATAAATATATATATATATATATTTTATTTGTCACATTCCTAAAAGCTATGGCATCGGGACTAACTTGGCATTCACGAGAGCTACAAAACAAATCGATGACAACACCTAGGAGCCCATCAGCCAGGTGAATGACCGCGTGAAGGGGTTTTACAGCAGAGCTGTTCTGAAGTGTTTGCGATGCTGAACTTAACTATTTTGTGGATCCTGTTTCAGATAAATAATTAAAGTTAAAGAAAGAGCCTGTAGTATTATGAGGGATTTGGAGGACAATCTCTCCTTCTGACGTTTCTGCTTTTTAAATCTCTTAAGGACCCTTCCAGACAGATGGAGGGAGAGAAAGAGAGAGAGAAGGGGGAAGGAGAGAGAGGGAGGAATAGATAGAGATAGAGGGAGTTACAACAGTTGCATCTGGAATTCTCTCTTGAACATATCTTATTTTACAATGATAACAACACTGCATTTACAGCTTCTCACTAGGTTTCAATGTACTTTACATAGTTTTATATGGGGGTAAGTCATCCAATCCACTACCAATATCTCCATTGTACTGTAGCCTCAGATAAACCCACATAGAGGCTTGCCATTGTGATGACAGGGATAGCTTTTGTTTTGTTTCTGATCTGTTGTCACGTTTCTGAAAACCTCCCCAGGCACCAGTGTTAATCTGATCATTTCAAGGGCATTACAAGATCCCAAATGCCTCACAACCAGATTAGCTTTCTCTGCATGGCGGCTGCTGTTACATTCACCTATCCATTTCAGCCCTGCATCCATCTATCTGCCTGCCAAACATGCCACCTATTCATAAGGAGAGAGAGAGAGAGAGAGAGCTCTGTCTCTGATGACACTCAGTAACTGTCATAATATCAGCAAGAACATGAAGAGGAGGATCATGTTTGTAGATTGATTTTGTTGTCTCGCCTTGTTTCGCCGTCTCGTCCCCTACTGTGTGGCCGACACATCATGAATAACTCAGTCGGTCATTTAGCTAGTAAACTGACAGACATATAGACAGACACACTATCTTCAAAATCTGCCCCTGGTCTGGCATGTGTATGTGGACATGTTTGAGTAAGCTTTACGTGGGGAAGCTAGTGATACTCACATCAAGTATATTCCCACGCTGAGATTAGGGAAAATGGGAATGGAATGTAAAACTATAACATGGATCCGTCTCGCAGACTCAATGTATTATGTCATTTTGTCATCCAAATAGAAAAGTCTAGGAAGCATGTACAGTGCCGATAGAAAGTCTACACACCCTTGTTGCATTAAAAAGTGGGATTGGAACAGAATGAACTGTAATATGTTGTAATTGAGCTACATTGATCGTCCTTCTGAACTGAGCTGCAGAGGAAGAAACATGTTTAGCGATGTCACCATGAGGCTACAATGGCTATGATGGAAGAACACTGAGGATAGATCAACAACATTGTAGCACGTCCCCAATAACGACCTAAATGCCCGAGTGAAAAGAAGAATACAAATATGCAGAATAAAAATATTCCAAAACATGCATATGTATGCAACAATGCACTAAAGTAATACTGCAAAAAAAACACAGCAAATAAATACACTTTTTGGCCTAAATGCAAAGCCTTCATTTTTGGGGCAAATTCAGCACAACACATCACTGAGTAACTGCCTCCTTATTTTCGAGCATGGTGGTGGCTGCATCATGGTATGGGTATGCTTGACATCGGCAAATACTGGGGAGTTTTATAGGATGAAAAGAAACTGGAGGAAGCACAGGCAAAATCATATAGGAAAACCTGCTAAATTCTGCTTTACACCAGACACTGGGAGAGGAATTCAACTTTCAGCAGGACGATAATCTCCCCAGATAACCTTCCCTTAACTGACTCGCCTAGTTAAATAAAGGTTGAATAAAATAAATCAAAAATAACCTACAACACAAGGCCAAATCTACACTGAAGTTGCTTACCAAGACAGTTAACATTCCAGAGTGGCCAAGTTACATTTTGGACTTAATGTAATCCATAGTTATTTTCAGGAGGTGTGGCCTATTAGGGAAGTGGCTTTCAGATAATTATTTTTGACCACCCATGAGAGTACATGTAATTTCTGTTCATCATGTTAAGTTTGTACAATCAAAATTGTAGTTTTCCTTAAATATATATTTGCACATTACATTCTAATATAATAATTCATAAGATAATTATTTTCATATTCCAACATTCAGATATGCATGGGCTCATTAAAGCTTCAAAAGTGTCATTTTCAACCTTAACATGGGATAACAATGCATCAGATTGATTGACATTTATTTTCATGGGTGGCCAAAAATGTAAAAAATCTGAAAGCCACGCCCCTACAAATCCACGCCTCTAGTCTTCTGAGCTGACTCGGGTAGTGATGTTACGTTTGATACCGGAGCTCCGAGGCATGCGTCAAAATCAATAAGCAGTTTAATTCAAAGCAGTGTGCCGATGCCTGTATCACTTTATCAGAAGCACGTGATCAATGACGTCATCTACAACGTCATCTATAATAATTTGGCTGTACTAAATGCTTTTGACCAGCAGGTGCCACTAGTGTACACTGTATTGCTCAAAGTCCGAGTAATGAACCTATTTTCGACACAATTGGCTGGAAATGCTCAATGCTTCAGGAAGCTTTGTTTCCTCATCACTACCACTGGGTCAATAACCCAGCACCAATAACCCAGCAGTTTTTAAAGAAATAAACCCAACAAAGTGAATCAATGCCTGCAACCCAGCAGTTGGGTTAACCAACCCATTTTCTTTTGCGTTAAACATATGATTCAAATTAGACAAAGATCAAGAAAATGATGAGCAGCACTGCAACCTCAGTGCTGATGGCTCCCATGAATCGAGCAAAGCACCAAAATACAACCCAGCAACCCCAGTATGGGTGTTGCAGCTTTGTCATTCTCAACCAGTCATGATGAGTACAAGCTGATCTTCTTCAGAGCATAAAGACATGCCAGCAACATCAGTCGTCCAGCAACATCATTCAGCCAACCAGCAACATTATCCAGCAACATCAGTCAGCCAGCCAGCCAGCAACATCAGCATGTCAGCCAGCAACATCAGTCAACCAGCCAGGCCCCTGTGAGTACTAGAGAGATAAGGGGATGAGAGGAGGAGGAGGAGAGGACAGCTGGCGCAGACAGGATGAGACATCTGCCCAGTCACAGAGATGCCAGAGCAAAGATTATCTAAAGAGGGATGAGACACCGGCACATGAGCTGTGCTGTGTCACTCTTCTCTACAGCAGCTACAGTATAGCAACACTGTCTGTTTGTCTGTCTGTCTGTTCCCGACATTTACCCGTGTCTACACCTGACTGACATCGCCCTGGCTCTGTCATCCTCCTCGCTCTGTATACAGAGGAGAGTGGCAGGGCAAGGATGGTGTCAAGAAGGAGTAGACACTGACGGAGAGGACAATGTTGCAAGATACAGTGCAGAGTCGTGTGTGTGTGTGTGTGTGAGTGTGTATAGTGTTGTGTGTTGTGTGTGTTGTGTGTGTGTGTGTGTGGGTGTGTGGTGTGTGGTGTGTGTGTTGTGTGTGTGTGTGTGTGTGAGGGCAGGGAGGCAAAAGTATCAGAGATTAGCACGGTTCTCTCTCTCTCTCTGCGCTCTCCCTGCTCTCTCTCTCCTTGCCCTCTCTGCCCCCTGTCCACACGGCCAGACTTGCCTTCAGCCGGTTCACTGAGAGTGTCTGAGTGCACACATAATCACTGTAGCCAGGAGTTACTTTTATGAAAAAGTGAGTTTCAAGGGCCTCCCTATCCTTCCTACAGCCGCCATACGGTTATGTGAACATCAGGGCCACAGCAGTAAACAGAAAGAGAAGGAAAAGAAAGAGAGGAAGGATAACGAAAGGACTGTCAGACTGAAGTTAAAATGAAAGTTACAAAAGAAGGTACAAAAGGGAGAAAATAGAGAAGAGAAAGGAGTAGGAAGAGGAGATGGACCTTGGTACAAAAGAAGGTTGAGCAGCTCTGATAGTCAGTACACATAGTCAGTAAACACATAACTCATTAAAGATTTTGAGTAATGGCTACTCAAACATCTCCAACGTAGGGCTGGGCGATATGGCCTAAAACTCATCTCTTGATTTTTTTCTAACTTCTGTGCGATTCATGATATGTATCTACATTTTGATTATGTTTTCTCTAAATAAGTTTTGTTGTAAAATTAAAGGTCAAATCCACTGCATTTAAAACAGTCGGCAATAATATAATGAATTCAGAATATATTCCTTCCACAACCATAAGACCCACTAATAATTACATGATTTCATCAAAATAGTTGCACCTGCTTTTTTTGCAATAATCACTGCTCTGGCTTTCAGGTCTGTTTATAAAAAATGGCCTTTTTGTTACAAATTTAACCAGAACCATGCATAACGCACATTCACTAATAATGTAGCAGACATTATAGAAAATGAACACCGGTCTCATAAACAACCTCTCAAGCACAAGCCCACGTACTAGTGAGTTGCCAGCTAATATTTATATCTCAAGTTCAGCCAACTTGGATCTAGGTTACAAGCTCTGAACTCAGCTAACAAGACAAAACAGTTGAATTGTTATGAACACACCCTTCTGTCTGTCTCCAACTGTTTAAAACAGCAGTCTAGCCTGTCCACTTTGTTCAGGTGTTGAAATCAAGTGGCCTACCTTATTTCTCGGAATGAGAACGAGTTGCCAATTCCTTATGCAATCGTTTTATGCTTATTGCACATTTATAAAACACAGACTAAACAGCTAGTATAACAATATTTATTTGACTAAAATGGTGCTCGCGACGCACGACAAACTGAGCATTAATTTTCCAGAAGTAATGTTTATTGGTACATTCATTTTAGTAGTGTCTGCTCTGCTTGAAATGTGAGGAGTTGAAACATAAACAGGGTATGAGGATAACTTCTCCTCTATTACAATGACTCCCATTGTTAGGGCGGAGACATGAGCACCTCGTCATCATATACAGATCTCTGGTGTAAATGGTAGGTGCACACCCAAAAGGAACGAACGAGACAAGAACCAAAAAGACAACATGAGAACAAGCGGACATAAATGCCCATAAAAATGAAAGAATAAATAAACTTGATTCTGCGATACAGGCATTTGGAATATCGGGCAAAAAGATATATTGCCCAGCCCAACTCCAACAGTCAGCAGAACTAAAATCATATAAGTGTAACGAACTCAGATGTCCATAAAATGTCTTTATCACTTAATGTTTTTCGTAATGTTAGCAAATATAAGGTTGTTGAGTAAATATAACTTAATTTATTTGTGTTCTGCAATCTAAAGTAGAATTTTGAGTTATGATTAATTAATAGTTAGTCAATCCAACACATTTGTTCTTACTTGATTTTATTAGGTTTTATGTCTTTATTAAAATAATAAAGTAGTAGCCATTCATTGATATTTGAATAAAAAAATGTAGCAACCCAAAATCTTCAATTTGGACTCCAGACCAAAGGACAAATTTCCACCGGTCTAATGTCCATTGCTCGTGTTTCTTGGCCCAAGCAAGTCTCTTCTTATTATTGTTGTCCTTTAGTAGTGTTTTTTTTGTAGCAATTCGACCACGAAGGACTGATTCAGACAGTCTCCTCTGAACAGTTGATGTTGAGATGTGTCTGTTACTTGAACTCTGAAGCATTTATTTGGCCTGCAATTTCTGAGGCTGGTAACTCTAATGAACTTATCCTCTGCAGCAGAGGTAACTCTAGGTCTTCCATTCCTGTGGCGGTCCTCATAAGAGCCAGTTTCATCATAGCGCTTGATGGTTTTTGCGACTGCACTTGAAGAAACGTTCAATGTTCTTGACATTTTCCGCATTGACTGACCTTCATGTCTTAAAGTAATGATGGACTGTCATTTCTCTTTGTTTATTTGAGCTGTTCTCGCCATAATATGGACTTGGTCTTTTACCAAATAGGGCTATCTTCTGTATACCACCCCTACCTTCTCACAACACACCTGATTGGCTCAAACTCTTTAAGGAGGAAAGAAATTCCACAAATGAACTTTTAACAAGGCACACCTGTTAATTGAAATGCATTCCAGGTGACTACCTCATGAAGCTGGTTGAGACAATGCCAAGAGTGTGCAAAGCTGTCATCAAGGCAAAGGGTGGCTACTTTGAAGAACCTCAAATATTGATTAATTTGTTTAACACTTTGTTGGTTAATACATGATTCCATATTTGTTTTTTTTAAATTCTACAATGTAGAAAATAGTAAAAATAAAGAAAAACCCTTGAATGAGTAGGATTTCGAAAACATTTGACCAGTATTGTATCTCCTATATCCCCCTATTAGTGATAAGCCTTGACAAGGGACACAAGCGTTTCCACATTGTCATTAATCTCCTCTTTCATTACCAAAACCAGGCAACTGAGGCGTCCCTGATTCATCAAGAAAGGCTTTTATTTGTTAGCTCGCCTCCTCACTTCATGGTTTTATTTGCACCACTCGAGCAGAAGACAGAAGCCATTTTGCCCAGCGGAGCAGATCTTAGAGCGTAATTATGCCGCCGTTGATTGGCAAATTAGAGGATGGCTGTACTGAGCTTGCTGCATCGTTCTGCATAGAGAGAGGATAGAGGGAAAAAAGGAACTTACTATTCCCCGCTGGACGCTAGAGGGACATATGTTGTGTTTCCCTTTCCCTCTCCCAGGCACATACACACATGTGTTGTATGCAGATGCAAACACATTTATGTTCAAGTTTTAATGTCACGTGCACAAGTACAGTGAAAGGCCTTTCATTCAAGCTCTAAACCCAACAATGCAGTAATCAATAACGTAATAATGTAATACTAAAAATAACATAAGGTAGAACAAAAAACACATTATAAATAAAAATAAGAAATGAGAAGAACACGAGAAAGTAAGTGTACATTGAGCTTACAAAACATTAGGATTTTGACATAGACTGACCAGGTGAATCTAGGTGGAAGCTATGATCCCTTATTGATGTCACTTGTTAAATCCACTTCAATCAGTGTAGAGGAAGGGGAGGAGACAGGTTAAAAGATTTTTAAGCCTTGAGACAATTGAGACATGTATTGTGTATGTGTGCCATTCAGAAGGTGAATGGGCAAGACAAAAGATGTACGTGCCTTTTAATGGGGTATGGTAGTAGATGTCAGGCACACCGGTTTGAGTGTGTCAAGAACTGCACCGCTGCTGGGTTTTTCACGCTTAACAGTTTACCATGTGTATCAAGAATGGTCCACCACCCAAAGGACATCCAGCCAACTTGACACAACTGTGGGAAGCATTGGAGTCAACATGGGCCAGAATCCCTGTGGAACGCCTTTGACACCTTGTGGACTACAAATATGAAGTGCATATGCCCATTGGTAAACATATCTCAGCAACAGATCTTATGAGAAGGAAGACAAGAACCACATTGTCCTGTAATCACAAAATAATAGCAAGAGTCAGGTTTCCAGACAATTATATCCAAATTCCACCTGAAGACATGTTTTTTTCCATCTCTTCCTGATGAAATGGACTGGACAGCTGAGTGTCAGAGAACCTGTTGGTATGCCCCGACAAATTGAAGCTGTTCTGAGGGCAAAAGGTGGTGCAACTCAATATCAGGAAGGTGTTACTAATGTTTTGTACACTCAGTGTACAGGGTTCCAATACCATATTCACAATGTGCCGGGATACAGGTGTTACAGACATAGAAATACACTACAATTCAAAAGTCTGGGGTCACTTAGAAATGTCCTTGTTTTCGAAAGAAAAGCAAATTTTTTGTCCATTAAAATAACATAAAATTGATCAAAAATACAGTGTAGACATTGCTAATGTTGTAAATGACTATTGTTGCTGGAAAACAGCTGATTTTTAATGGAATATTTACATAGGCATACAGAGGCCATTATCAGCAACCATCACTCCTGTGTTTCAATGGAAAGTTGTGTTAGCTAATCCAAGTTAATCATTTTAAAAGGCTAATTGATCATTATAAAACCCTTTTGCAATTATGTGACAGTGGTGATTAGCTCGTCGATGACATCGGCGCAGTCACTAAACATATTCCAATCAGAGCAAGCAAAGTAGAATCTCTGACTCTGGTGACTTTTTAAAGTCACAACAACTTCCTGTTTGAGCTTGTATGCTTGCTTGTGGGTAGAATAACAGTGGTCTTGGACTTCATTGCCCCTGGTGATGAAGGAGACGTGTTGATGGAAGTTGGGCACAGAATAATGGCACAGAATAAAAATCGCCGGAAACGAGAAAAGCAGCCTCCGAATGTAAGTTTTCCTACTTGTTTATAGCCTCGTACAGTTTGTTAAGTGCCAGCTTGTTATTTTTCTTGTCCTGTGGTGGAATGTATACAACAGTCACGTTAACATGACAGTACAGGTGCATCAAAGCAGGGACCGAGAGACTGAAAAACAGCTTCTATCTCAAGGCCATCAGACTGTTAAACAGCCACCACTAACATTTAGTGGCCGCTGCCAACATACTGACTCAACTCCAGGCACTTTAATAATGGGAATTGATGGAAATTATGTAAAAATGTATCACTAGCCACTTTAAACAATGCCACTTAATATAATGTTTACATACCCTACATTGCTCATCTCATCTCATATGTATATGTATATACTGTACTCTATATCATCTACTGCATCTTGCCATCTTTATGTAATACATGTATCACTAGCCACTTTAAACTATGCCACTTTATGTTTACATACCCTARATTACTCATCTCATATGTATAGACTGTACACTATACCATCTACTGCATCTTGCATATGCCGTTCTGTACCATCACTCATTCATATATCTTTATGTACATATTCTTTATCCCTTTACACTTGTGTGTATAAGGTAGTAGTTGTGGAATTGTTAGGTTAGATTACTCGTTGGTTATTACTGCATTGTCGGAACTAGAAGCACAAGCATTTCGCTACACTCGCGTTAACCATGTGTATGTGACAAATAAAATTTGATTTGATTTAACAGCTGAAAACTCCTTGGGGAGGTAGAAGGGTCGGCATTTGACCATCAGGTATTCCAAGATGGGTGAGCAATGGGTGAACACTTCCACCGCGCTCTAGATCAGCACACCAGTTGGAGAAGAAGCAAATCCCTCCCCCTCTGTATTTTCCTGACTTAACTGTCCTGTCCACATGGTGAATGAAGAATCCATGGAGTTGGATAGCAATGGGGGGTATCTTGTCTGAGCCATGATTCAGAAAAGCAGAGGATATTGCAGTTTTAAGAGTCCCGTTGGTAGCAACTCCGCGATCAGAGTTCACCCATCTTATGATCAAGTGACTGGAGGGCCAGTAGAATGGAGGGAAGAGCTGGACAGTTTTCCCTTCGCCTTGATCCCGCTAGGATCCCCCCTCTCTCGTTTCTGTAATGCCAGCGTTCGTCTTGGGAAGCCCAAAAATTGGGTCGGAATTACAGAATGAGCCCAGATGAGTTGAAGTTGAAGCCGGAATTGAGGTAAGTAACTGCAAACTTTTTAGTCAGTTGTAAGAAATAAAAGCAGATACATTTCGTGAAAATAAAGTAAAAATAATCGACAAAATAATCACAAAATAGCAAAGTTGGGTCGGAGCTTGCAAAACAGCAGCCATCCTGTACAGCGCCATCACTTTGACAGGGCAGTTTGCATGACAGAACTCACATGAAAACACACAAATGAGTGTTTACAAGCACAGGTACACAGACAGTATGTGCCTACATACGCACGCACATATACACATGTAGGTATGCAAACACACACACACAGACACACACGCATAACCAGACACACTTCTCCTCTCATCCCATTGATTGTGTCTGAAGACGTGACCCTTTGATTAGCGTGGAGACCTGGTTGGGAGGAATGTTAGCATTTTATCTACCCACTGAGTTAGCCCATCTGCTCTTCACCTCCTGCCTTCATAAGACGTGTGTGTGTGTGTGTACGTGTACGTGCATGCGCGCGTGTGTGTGTGGTGTGATGAAGCATAATGAAATCACATAAGAGGGAAAAACGGAATGTGGAAAAAATGAAAAACATGGTGCAGAGCACAGGGGGATTTTTGCTTGTCATCTCCCTCCATCTTCCCACCATCGTGGAGAAGAGGAGGGAATGAGAGAGGGAAGGAGTGCAGCTGTTATTCGACACACACCTGGGTACTTCAAAAGACACCCAGATGTTTGACGCTGCGGCGGGTGCACACATACACACGCAAACACACACGCACACACTGCAAGGTTCAGCTCTGTGACCGGTGCGGGGGAAACATGAACTACTTGACACCACTGCCTCACTTGACAATATTCACCTGACTTTGTCGACTTCAATTTAACTGTTTTATTCTGTCCTTCCACTCCTCATCAGTAGGGGGAGTGTTGAGACTGGGTAACTTCGTCTTTCCCTCCAAACTGAACCTCTGAGGAAGATGATGCAAAGGTAAATAATAGGTTCTGATAGTAATGGCTGGGTAGTGTTGCAGTTCAGCCAGGTTCAATCAGAGTGCTTTGATGTGTAGAATAATAGCAGCAGACTGCAACATTGTCATTTCTCGCAGGATCAAGTGAAAGATTTGAGGGAGACGAGAGAAGAGAAGAAGGGCGGTGGGGTAGTGGCAGGACAAGAAGGAAAGAGAGGAACAGAAAGGGGAAGGTAGGACATTAGACAAAGGAATAGAAGAAAGAGGAGAGGAGCCAGGAGAGGAGTGTATAGTGTGTAAACTAAAGTGGTTATGGCAGTAGTCTTTCCCCGGCAGGCACCCTGGGTGATGAGGGCAGACACCTCTATTCCAACCGCTGCAACTGAGGCCCTCGTCCTGCTGAATATTACATGAGGCTGTCCCTACACGCACCCCCATATACCCTCACACAGACGATAGTATCTATCTACACTATCATACCCAGAGCCTATAGACTGATAACACAGGGCTTCCCATGCCTTCCTTTATCCAGAGGAGTTACAGATGTGTGTATTAAGTGCTGCTGGGCGCGGCTCCATCCCTCCATCCACAGCTCTGTTGATCCCCCTCCCTCTAACCCTCCCTGGTATTGATCTCTCCTCTACTCCCCATCACTCAGCTTTACTGTGAGTTGAGAAGCTCTTTGTGTCTCGCCTCTTTGTTGATCTGAGCCGGCCATCCAGAGAGAGCTGGCAGGGGATAGTGTTACAGACAATGTGTGTGCATAAGGTAGAGAAGATTTGTCATAACTTACTGTGTGTTTATGTGAGAGAGACAGAGAGGATGTGTGTAAGAGGACGTGTGTGTAAGGGTTCTTTGGGTTGTAACCATAGCGGATCCCTTTTTGGTGCTATATATAACCTTTTTTGGATGGATCTATAAAGAACTATGCTCATAAAGAACCTGTAAAAAACATTAAAAAAAGGTTCTATATGGCACAAAAAAATTGTTCCGCTATGGTACAAAGCCAAATAACCCGTATTTAGCACTATATATAACCATACATTTTTTTGTATGTATCATCACACACGCACACGCATACACACACACACACTTCATTAGTAACAAACCAGCATTCTTACACACACATCTCCTCTCACACACATATTCTCTGTCCTTTCTTTTCATGGTTATTTATAGAACCTTTATGGAGAATGGTTCTGTAAATACCCTTTCTCGATCTCCTTTCTCAAATGTTCTTTGTAGATCCTTTTGAAAGAATATATTCTGGTTAGCCATATTATATCGATAAAATTCCATAGGTGTTACTATTATGTTCATTGACAAGTTGCATCAGGTGTGCTAGCTCTGGAACAGCTGTGGGTCGCTGAGGAGAGAATTGAGAACCGCTGACAGTTCTCAAAGGCCATATGTGAGTCTTTCACAAGACACACGATACCAGAGCTCCAAAGGCATGCGTCAAAATCGCTAAGCAGTATACTTCAAAGCAGTGTGTCGATGACTGTATCCCTTTATCAGAAGCACGTGATCAATGATGTCCGAAGCTTTGTTTCTTTGAAGAACTACCTGATTGGTTTGGTTTTGGCTTTTCTAGAAGACAAAAAGGCTACGCCGTACATGTGCTACGGCGTGTGGGACGTCATCTATAATAATTTGACTGCTCTAAATTATTTTGACCAGCAGGTGCCGCTAGTGTACACCGTGTTGAATAAAGTAGTGATGTTGCATGCGTCGAAATCGCTTAGCAGCTAACTTTGAAGCAGTGTGCCGATGCGTGTATCACTTTATCAGAAGTACATCATCAATGACAACCAAATCTTGGTTTGATCACGTGCTTTTTCAAGCCGCGTGTCACAAAATGCGAGATTCCCACTGATTTCGATGTGGTCCCGGTGCTTTCTTTGATTCCAAGCTGCTTTCAAACACCGACCTCTACTGGACACCGTACTTACAAATATCATTAGGATTTTGTACAAGAAGTTTCAACTGACCAGTAGTTAAGAAGGTAGAGTAGGAAACTATTTATATTATCAGGGATGTGAGTGTATGAAGTTGAATCCTGTTGAAGGCACATTATTTAGATGTCTTTGTGAAACCAGACTTTCTGCACTGTTGCTCAAATAATATGTTTTATTTAATATAGTACAAGCTTCCGTTTTAGGCATCCTAAATACTGCCATAGATTCAGTTTTTGAAAAATAGTAAACCATTTGGCTGTCAAGCCTCAATGCTTCAGGAAGCTTTGTTTCCCCATCACATCATATAAAACATGTAAAGGCACAACAGATTAGATAAACTGGAAGTACACTCTCACTCAAGTTTGCACAAAAAGGGCTGAGCGCAAACCACACCCAAAAATATTATATTGAGCTGCTGCCGTTACATTTAAATTATCACTAAAAGAGCAACACCCTTTGGTGACCAGCAGAGACCCATTGAAGGGCTCAAAGTGTTCTTAGAGTTATTATGGTTCCACATAGAACTCATCACCATTCCCAAAGAACCCTTGAGGAAACATATTTTTGTTGTGTGTAAGAGTAGGAGAAGTCCTTAGGGATTAACAGAGGCAGACTGAGGCCACACATTCACTTTGAATGCCATTACAAGCACATTTCCAACTTTTAATGGATTTTGCACTCAGTGGCGAGTGGAGAGGAGTTAGAGGAGGCAGATGCGTCTGGTGTTTTAAAATAACTGTTCCAGAGGATTAACACTATCAGGACTCAGAAAGCAATTTCTGTTTGAAAACATGTCTTCTTCCTGGAAGTTGAAAACAGATG
The DNA here is from genome assembly GCF_002910315.2 of Salvelinus sp. IW2-2015. Lineage (NCBI taxonomy): Eukaryota > Metazoa > Chordata > Actinopteri > Salmoniformes > Salmonidae > Salvelinus > Salvelinus sp. IW2-2015. Next base: position 36,058,513 of record NC_036848.1, on the reverse strand, counting down.
CCTTAAAGAGAGAGGGCTTTCTTCTCCATACCTCTGATAAATTAGCTCATTATCTGTCCTCGCCATGGAGGGAAGGCTCAGAAGGATTAAGACCAACTGTAAAAATCGAAAAGCAGGGAGAGAAAGACAATATTGCCACCAGCCCAAGGCCATCTGTGGGCAGATTAATTAGTTCATAACGTGGAATGAATCTAGATATCAGTTTTGAACAGGCAACACAGGGTACACCTAAGAGAACAGCATACTCGTAAAATGATACAACAGCCGTCTATCGCTTACATCACTCATAAGCAGGCATGCAAGCTTATAAGTAAGTAAGTTAGGCCAAATATAAACTTGAGAGAAGTGTATAACTTGAAACGTAATGTAAATAATCTCCCCCATCCCTCGCTCCCTTCCTTCCTTCCTCCCTCCCTCTAACTCCCTCATTCCGTCTCTCCCTCCCTGACATTTTGTTACTTTGTTATGGCTATAGTTGTGTTGAGTGGTGTGGTGGCCTACCCTGTGTATCGTCATTCAGCTTTCCGTCACAGAATCAAAGGGTGGTAATAGCCTATCATAACACTGCGATAGACCAGGCCACTCAGAAATAACTGGCCTGGTTGCATGCTACCCTGAGTGACTGGCTGACTGAGTGAGTGAGTGAGGGAACGCCACTCAAAAACAAACAATGATTGAAAAGGAAGGAGAAGAGGGAAGCATTTAACCTTTCTAGTGTTAGCTGCAGGATTGCATCATGCCGTTATGCTGCGGCGATAGCCTGAATGCAGAGTGAGAAAAAGGGAGAGAGGAGATACTGTAGCAGGAAGCTAGGAAGAGGAGTTCAGTACATTCACTACAGACTATCATCCTGGAGGAGACATTGATGTAATGTCTGGGCAACACTGTGTTAAGGCCATGATACATTGGCAATGTTTTGGGGCAATATTGCCGAGCAATATTGAGGAATCCTCAAATCAGGGCACAGCTATTGGTCATACAATCACTTTAGTCTGCCATTCTAAAATGGTCAGTGCTATAAAGATCATTGGGATGTCTCTTCCCTAAACTCTAACCCTAACCTTAAACCTTACCCTTACCCTAACTCTAAACATAACCCTTACCTAATCCCAACCTTAACCCTTACCTTAACCATTTGAAATGGCAATTTCAATGGGGTAGGGACGACCCAAGGATTCTGGATAGCACGGACATTCAAAAATATTTTGGAAAAACATGGCAACCGTTTTTGAGCTGAAGTGAGAGAAAATCAACTCCCATTTCAGAGTGAAATGTTGGCCATTGTTGGGTTCTGATTTCTTGACTTGAAATATGCTTGAAATATACTTAGTCATATACTGAGGGAAAGAGGGTAATGTATAATGTATATGATGGATGTATTTAGCTTGGTAAGTACTGAGGGCAGGGAAGACTATCACATGTGGCAGGCGCTGATAAGGGTGGAGAGCTGTGGATTAGTGAGAAAGGAGGTCGAGGTCAGGTCACGTTAAGGGAGAAGGAGCAGTTTAATGCCCGCATCACTTAATTTCCTGCCTAGCAACAGAGATGTAATTGTTAGAGAGAAGAAGGAGATTCCACCCCAAATTGGAGTATATATACCACCAGTGGTGGAATCATGTCTTTGTCTGATGCAGCTGTACTGACCCAATGGGCGAATAAACTTGGTTTAACCTCTCTGGGATATTCGGGACGGTAGCGTCACACCTCAAAAACAGCCAGTGAAAGTGCAGGGCGCCAAATTCAAAACAACAGAAATCCCATCATTAAAATTCCTTAAACATATAAGTATTTCACACAATTTTAAAGATAAACTTGTTGTAAATCCAGCCACAGTGTCCGATTTCAAAAAGGCTTTACGATGAAAGCACACCAAACGATTATGTTAGGTCTGCACCTAGTCACAGAAAAACACAGCCATTTTTCCAGCCAAAGAGAGGAGTCACAAAAAGCAGAAATAGAGATAAAATTAATCACTAATCTTTGATGATCTTCATCAGATGACACTCATAGGACTTCATGTTACACAATATATGTATGTTTTGTTCGATAAAGTTCCTATTTATATCCAAAAATCTCAGTTTACATTGGCGCGTTACATTCAGTAGTTCCAAAACATCCGGTGATTTTGCAGAGAGGCACATCAATTTACAGAAATACTCATAATAAACATTGCTAAAAGATACAAGTGTTATGCATGGAATTAAAGATCCACTTCTCCTTAATGCAACCGCTGTGTCAGATTTCAAAAAAGCTTTACCGAAAAAAGCACAAAAAGCACACCATGCAATAATCTGAGTACAGCGCTCAGACAACAAAGCAAGCCATACAGATATCCGCCATGTTGTGGAGTCAACAAAGTCAGAAATAGCATTAAAAATATTCACTTACCTTTGATGATCTTCATCAGAATGCACTCCCAGGAATCCCAATTCCACAATAAATGTTTGATTTGTTCGATAAAGTCCATCATTTATGTCCAAATACCTCCATTTTGTTCGCGCGTTTAGCCCAGTAATCCAAGTTCATGAGGCGCGAGCAGACAAAAAGTCAAAAAGTTCCGTTACAGTCCGTAGAAACATGTCAAACGATGTATAGAATCAATCTTTAGGATGTTTTTATCATAAATCTTCAATAATGTTTCAACCGGAGAATTCCTTTGTTTGTAGAAATGCAATGGAACGCAAGCTAACTCTTAAGTGAACGCGCGTGGTCAGCTCATGGCACTCTGCCAGACCTCTGACTCATTCAGCTCCCATTCCCCCCTCCTTCACAGTATAAACATCAAACAAGGTTCTAAAGACTGTTGACATCTAGTGGAAGCCTTAGGAAGTGCAATATGACCCAATTTCCACTGTATCTTGGATAGGCAAAGAGTTGAAAAACTACAAACCTCAGATTTCCCACTTCCTGGTTGGATTTTTTTCTCAGGTTTTTGCCTGCCATGAGTTCTGTTATACTCACAGACATCATTCAAACAGTTTAAGAAACTTCAGAGTGTTTTCTGTCCAAATCTACTAATTATATGCATATTCTAGCTTTTAGGACTGAGTAGCAGGCAGTTTACTCTGGGCACCTTTTTATCCAAGTTACTCAATACTGCCCCCCTGTCCCAAAGAAGTTAACCTCTCTGGTACAAGTGGGATGCTAGCGTTTGGATGAAAAGCGTGCCCAGAGTAAACTGCCTGCTACTCAGGCCCAGAAGCTAAGATATGCATATTATTAGTAGATTTGGATATGAAAATTATTTGAATGATGTCTGTGTGTATAACAGAACTCATATGGCAGGCAAAAACCTGAGAAAAAATCCAACCAGGAAGTGGGAAATCTGAGGTTTGTAAATTTTCAAGTCTTTGCCTATCCAAGATACAGTGTACATTTGATCCGATTGCACTTCCTAAGGCTTCCACTAGATGTCAACAGTCTTTAGAACCTTGTTTTAGGCTTCTACTGTGAAGGGGGGGCGAATAAGAGCTGTTTGACTAAGGGGTCTGGCAGAATGCCATGAGCTAAGTCACCCGCACGACCGTGAGAGCGAGCTGCGTTCCCTTTCATTTCTATAGACAAAGAAATTGTCCGGTTGGAACATTATTGAAGATTTATGATAAAAAATATCCTAAAGATTGATTCTATACATCGTTTGACATGTTTCTACGAACTGTAATGGAACTGTTTTGACTTTTCGTCTAGACCTAGCGCCTTGTGAATTTGGATTTGTGAACTAAACAGGCGAACAAAAAGGAGGTATTTGGACATAAGTTAAGGACTTTATTGAACAAAACAAACATTTATTGTGGAACTGGGATTCCTGGGAGTGCATTCCGATGAAGATCATCAAAGGTTAGTGATTAATTTTATCTCTCTTTTTGCTTTTTGTTACTCCTCTCTTTGGCTGGAAAAATGGCTGTGTTTTTCTGTGACTTGGCTCTGACCTAACATAATCGTTTGGTGTGCTTTCGTCGTAAAGCCTATTTGAATTCTGACATGTTGTCTGGATTCACAACAAGAGTAGCTTTAATTTGGTATCTTTCATGTGTGATTTCATGACAGTTTGATTTTTATAGTAATTTATTTGAATTTGGCGCTCTGCATTTTTACTGGCTTTTGGCCAAGTGGGATGTTAGCGTCCCACATATCCCAGAGAAGTTAATGATCGGCTATGAAAAGCCAACTGACATTTACTCCTGAGGTGCTGACTTGCTGCACCCTCGACAACTACTGTGATTATTATTATTTGATCATGCTGGTCATTTATGAACATTTGAACATCTTGGCCATGTTCTGTTATAATCTCCACCCGGCACAGCCAGAAGAGGGCTGGCCACCCCTCATAGCCTGGTTCCTCTCTGGGTTTCTTCCTAGGTTTTGGCCTTTCTAGGGAGTTTTTCCTAGCCACCGTGCTTCTACACCTGCATTGCTTGCTGTTTGGGGTGTTAGGCTGGGTTTCTGTACAGCACTTTGAGATATCAGCTGATGTAAGAAGGGCTATATAAATACATTTGATTTGATTTGATTTGTGTGTGAACCTCAAAACCCTCCCTAACTTGCTGAAGAAAGAGCGACAAAGGCGTACAATGCAACAGTGACTTAACACTGCTATCTGAGTCCGAGCCATTAAATCAAATCAAATGTATTTATAAAGCCCTTCTTACATCAGCTGATATCTCAAAGTGCTGTACAGAAACCCAGCCTAAAACCCCAAACAGCAAGCAATGCAGGTGTAGAAGCATTAACCTGTGTACAGGTGGCAGAAGTGCGCCATGAGTCCTGAGACCGCGCATGTGGAGTGAGCATGGAGAGAGATAACATTCAAACTTCTCTCAAGCTCCTGGTGTACTGGTGGGAGAAATGGACCAGGCAGAATGGTGGTAGCGGCTCTGGTAAGAGACTTGTGTACGTGGGAAAAACGGATTACTTTGTATTGAAATTGGGACATTACCAAGGGCCATCATATGTGACAAGCAAGAGCTACATATGTGCCGTTGGGAAGGAGGAAGTGCCAGGAGGAGGAGGATGGTATTGAGGAAGGTCTACACACTGAGAACAATTTAGACTAAGAATGCATTGACATACCGATCTTTCATTACCATGCCACTCGCGACAGGAAAACAGGGACAAAGGAGGGCTGTAATGAGAGTTATTACCGACAATAAAAGGCCCCGTTTATAAATGTACATTCTAACCGTGACGATGTGTGCTAGGTTGAGAAGCTCGAATTCGAGTGATAGACTCAAAGTAAATCACTAAGGACTGTCATTCTAAATTTGGATTTGATCATTTATAAAATGTTTTGGTTATGATTCGGATACAGCGAGAGAGAGTTGCTCTCAAACTGTGAGGGGTAGGTGCACTGCTCAAATGTATTGGGCCTAGGGAGGCTCTAGAAACCTTATCTTTAAGTGTACTCAGACAGGGAGTGTATTAGAGAACTCTCTGGATGATAGCTTGCGTCAACCATGAAGTTTTTTTCATTTTTCGTTTTACTATGTCATCAGAATCTTTATGTTAAATCGTATCAATACATACAGTATAGATTGCTGGATGATACGGTACAATTAATTGCATACAAAGTTCATAGTCTGTGTCTTGCGATAACACCTAAAGATGAAAATGAAGGAGACGGCTTGGGGACCAGCATCACATGGGCATAGAACTGAACAGAGGGATGGTTCTTTCCCCAGTCTCAGTTGCATCAAGGGTGGTGTGAATTATTAAACATGTCATTTTTCCTCTTTCCTTTTCAAGTCAATATGTTTTTAGGTGTCGTGGAACATAGGAGTGATAATTGTTCCAGAGGAGGGACTGATGTATATCGACTAATTGATTTGAGGATGTTTTAGTATGTTTATAGTGCATTAGAAGTAGTGGCCATTGTGTTATGGGTTAGATGGAATGATATATGTGCAAATGTATCTATAGAAGGAGGCGAGGTACACATGAGGCCTGTGTTTGAGACAGAATGTTTACATCAGACTGTTAAGTGGGATGGAATGTGACTGCGGGGGTGGAGGTCTGTGGGGGCTCATAAATTACGGTTGTGGTGATAGTCGAAATTGTGAAATTGAACATTACACATACCCAGATCATGGTGAGAGTAGCAGGGAGAGTGTTGGCATTTCAAACACTATTGTCAACTTTCAAGAAAAGTGTGACTCAGAGTTTTGTTAGGTTGGATATTCTTCCATTGTCATTAATCTCTTCCCCATGCATAACAGCCAGAGAACACGTGACAGATTCCATGCAGTGGTTATTCTCACGGCAGTCACTGTAGGGACAGTAATTAAAGGAGGCTATAGTAACAGCATGTGAGGCGCAAATGAGGGAGTTTGAGGTATGCGTCATGGGCAGTGTCAGTAGTAGCAGGGGTTACTTTAGTTGCATTGTTGGGATATCATTTTATGAGGACTCATGCCACATGGCTTGGTAGCTGGTAACTGGGAGACCTATGGGAGATCCAGGGGCTGTTGTTCATAATGGGAGAGTCTATGTTGTCAGGAAATGACCCATGCGTTGCAGTGTGTATATTCCCAGGTGAAAGAGGCACATGAGGAGCAGGAGATAACCGAGGGCACGGGCTGAATTCTGGAGATTGAGATACACCAGGCGGGGGTGCTGGGACAGTGTTGGCCTGGTCCACACACAGTACTCCTTGCAGCACCTGCAGCGGTAAAGATCGCCATGTCTCTCCTTGGTGGGTTCACAGTTCTCACGTGAAGTGAGATCCAGCTGCATAATGGGTGAGCTTGAACATGCCATGACAGAGGAAGCAGAGCTAAATAGAGAGAAAGACTAGATTCCACTGTAGACATGCAGATGGGTTGGGTCTGGGAGCCACTTTAAACACCATAGTTGGGTTGGGCTAGTTGCTTTATTGGTTTATGTATCATATAGAAGGATAGATGTTGGGATAATTGTACACTGGACAACATTCTGAAGGCATTGATGTAAAAGCATATACAGTGCTGAGTTACCTCAAGAGGATGTAGCAGTGATTAGGGATACACACTTGCCTATCAGGTGACGTGCCTATCAGGTGGCAATGGAGGAAGAAGGAGATGGGGAACAAAGTGAAAATGACGTGGCTTGGGAACACCTCTCGGCCAGAAAGGGGAAGACTGGGTGAAAGCATGAGGAGGTTCTCTAGGGCCTTAATTTTTATGGAATCCAGCAGAAAGTATCCTGGATGCATAGTCAGGCGAAGAGAGAATGGGAATTTTCATGTTATCAGACTTTGGGTGTTCATGCATATATAATTATGCATAGCTTACCACCTTGTTAATACTGTTATGTTTCCTGTTTCTCGTTGCTTTTCAAGTCTTGTGCTATCACTCTCGTAGGAACCAGAAGGTGAAAGTTGAAATGGAAGAAATTGACAGCTCCAGCGGACATGTTATTATCAGTGTTCTATGAGAAATGGAAATAAGAGTGTGCTTGGTGTGACTATAGAACAGAGGCCATATGTCTCTGAGTTTGTAAACCTCACTGTGAATGTTAATCATGTTTTATTTTTTGATCATGCTTTGTTATCATTGCTCGTTTGTTTATAAGTGATTTCCAAGTTTATTTAAGTTGAACAGTAGGAAGCTATTGTTCAAGAGGAGGGACTGTTGGGTTCTGATTTCTTGACTTATGAAATATACTTTTTCATGAACTGAGGGAAAGAGCGGAATGTATAATGTATATGTTGGATGTATTTAAGCTTGGAATGTACTGTATAATGTATATGGTGGATGTATTTAAGCTTGGAGTACTGAGGGCAGGAAGACTATCAATGTGGCAGGCGCTGATAAGGGTGGAGAGCTGTGGATTAGTGAGGAAGGGGTCGAGGTCAGGTTAGGTCACTTAAGGAGAAGGAACTTTTATTGCCCGTGTCACTTAATTTCCTGCCTAGCAACAGAGTGTAATGGTTATAGAGAAGGAGGATTCCACCCCAAATTGGAGTACAGTCGTGGCCAAAAGTTTTGAGAATGACACAAATATAAATTTTCACAAAGTCTGCTGCCTCAGTTTGTATGATGGCAATTGCATTACTCCAGAATGTTATGAGAGTGATCAGATTGAATTGCAATTAATTGCAAAGTCCCTCTTTGCCATGCAAATGAACTGAATCCCCAAAACATTTCCACTGCATTTCAGCCCTGCCACAAAAGACCAGCTGACATCATGTAGTGATTCTCTCGTTAACACAGGTGTGCGTGTGTGAGGACAGGCTGGAGATCACTTGTCATGCTGATTGAGTTCGAATAACAGACTGGAAGCTTCAAAAGGAGGTGGTTGCTTGGAATCATTGTTTTTCCTGCAAGGAAACACGTGCCGTCATCATTGCTTTGCACAAAAGGTTCACAGGCAAGGATATGCTGCCAGTAAGATTGCAGCTAAATCAACCATTTAATCGGATCATCAAGAACTTCAAGGAGCAGTTCAATTGTTGTGAAGATGCTTCAGGGCGCCCAAGAAGTCCGCAGCAAGGACCGTCTCCTAAAGTTGATTCAGCTGCGGGATCGGGGCATCACCAGTACGAGCTTGCTCAGGAATGGCAGCAGGCAAGTTTGAGTGCATCTGCACTCACAGTGAGGCGAAGACTTTTGGAGGATGGCCTGGTGTCAAGAAGTGCAGCAAAGAAGCCACTTCTCTCCAGGAAAAACTCAGGACAGACTGATATTCTGCAAAAGGTACAGGGATTGGCTGCTGAGGACTGGGTAAAGTCATTTTCTCTGATGAATCCCCTTTCTGATTGTTTGGGCATACGGAAAAAGCTTGTACGGAGAGAACAAGGTGAGCGTACCATCTCCTGTGTCTGCCAACAGTAAAGCATCCTGAGACCATTCATGTGTGGGTTGCTTCTCAGCCAAGGGTGGCTCACTCACAATTTGCCTAAGAACACAGCCATGAATAGAATGTACCAACACATCCTCCGAGAGCAACTTTCCCAACCATCCAGGAACAGTTTGGTGACGAACAATGCCTTTCCAGCATGATGGAGCACCTTGCCATAAGCAAAAGTTATAACTAAGTGGCTCGGGGAACAAAAAATCGATATTTTGGGTCCGTGGCCAGGAAATCCCAGACCTTAATCCCATTGAGACTTGCGGTCAATCCTCAAGAGGCGGGTGGAACACAAAACCACAATTCTGACAAACTCCAAGTATTGATTATGCAAGAATGGGCTGCATCAGTCAGGATGGTGCCAGAAGTTAATTGACAGCATGCCAGGGCGGATTGCAGATTTTGAAAAAGAAGGGTCAACACCGCAATATTAGTCTTTGCATCAACTAATGTAATTGTCAATAAAAGCCTTTGACACTTATGAAATGCTTGTAATTATACTTCAGTATTCCATAGTAATCTCGACAAAATATCTAAAGACACTGAAGCAGCACATTTGTGAACTTTAATTTGTGTCATTCTCAAACTTTGGCCACGACTGTATATACACTGCTCAAAAAAATAAAGGGACACTTAACAACACAATGTAACTCCAAGTCAATCACTTCTGTGAAATCAAACTGTCCACTTAGGAACAAACTGATTGACAATAAATTTCACATGCTGTTGTGCAATGAATAGACAAAAGGTGGCATTATAGGCAATTAGCAAGACACCCAATAAAGAGTGGTTCTGCAGGTGTGACCACAGACCACTTGGCAGTTCTGCTTCTGGCTGATGTTGGTCACTTTTGAATGCTGGCGGTGCTTACATCTAGTGTAGCATGAGCAGAGTTTACAACCCACACAGTGGCTCAGTGTTGCAGCATCATCAGGATGGCAATAATGCGAGCTGTGGCAAGAAGGTTTGCTGTGTCTGTCAGCGTAGTGTCCAGAGCATGGAGGCGCTACCAGGAGACAGGCCAGTATATCAGGAAACGTGGAGGAGGCCGTAGGAGGGCAACAACCCAGCAGCAGGACCGCTACCTCCGCCTTTGTGCAAGGAGGAGCAGGTGGAGCACTGCCAGAGCCCTGCAAAATGACCTCCAGCAGGCCACAAATGTGTCTCCCGCACTGTGTTCACCGTTATCTGACAGTAATACACCGTTACATGCATACAAGTTTGATAGGCTACTGAACTGAAGGAGAGGATGCATCAATTCAGACACAACAGATAAGAGGTATTTTTGGAATAAAACCATATGAGTAAAAACTATGAGTGAACCGGCAATTAGTAACGTTTGAATCGGGCAGAATGATACGCTCACATCTTAAACATTTGAAATGGGGACCAATGCATATCAGTTAATCGTTACGTTGTGGAACGCTGTCAGCATGACCACTGCCCTTTAAATACTTTACTGATGGGTAAACTAAGCTTCCTGAAGCATTGAGGATTTCCAGTCAATTGTGGAGAAAATATGTTTTTTGCTCAAGGCTTTGATCAACACAGTGTACACTAGTGGCACCTGCTGGTCAAAAGAATGTAGGGCATCCAAATTATTGTAGACGACGCCCCACACGCCATAGCATGTGGGCAGTGTAGCCATTCTGTCTTCTACCAAAGCCAATTCCAAACCAATCAGGTGGTTGTTCAATGAAACGTCGGACGTCATTGATCACGTGCTTCTGATAAAGGGATACAGGCATTGGCACACCGCTTCGAAGTACACCGCTTAGCGTTTCGACACATGCCTCGGAGCGCCGGTATCAAACGTAACATCACTAAAATACGTCGCTCTTTGCTTGTGGTGAGCCACACCTCAACACACCCACCAAATGGGAGCAAACCTACCTCAAAGTCTGTTCAAGAACGTAGAAGAACGTTTTGGGGAAATATGTCTTTTAGTACAAACCATCAGCAACGTAGCAAATGTTCAAACAAACCTCAGCCTTTGTTGTATTTTTGCTGGTGATCAGCATTCATTATGTTTTTCCTGGTGACCAGACTTCATTGTGTTTTGGACAAGAGTGACCAGCATTCCAGCAACAAGTCACAATCTGCTGGCTTGCAAAGTGATGTCTAATTCCTACTTGAATCCAGCCTGAGTGAGGATAGCCAACAATTAGAACTTTTATTCACCCACAATCTGCAATCAGAATGACTGCCAGGGTTAGAAAGACACACACACACACACACACACACACACACACACACACACAACACACACACACACACCACACACACAACACACACACAACACAACACACACACACATACACCACACCACACACACACACACACACACACACACACACAGAGAGCCATGCGTTGGCTGTGCGCTGTTAGACATTGAAGACTGGAGTGCACCTGGGTGCATCTCACCCTCTAATGACTTTCCTTTCAGAGTTGCAAGAGAACTGCAACTCTATTCACCTCAGCTCCTTTTCACAACCTTCTCAGGGTCTGACTGGGGGTGATTCACATTAAAGTCAATGGGTTGGTGGTGGGAGACTGTGTGTGTGTGTGTGTGTGTGTATGTGGCTATAAGCATGGCAACACCACATAATACAGAGAGAAAGCAAGAGAGATATAGATATAGACAATGAATATAGAGAGTGAGATAGTGGGATGAGAGATACAGAGAGAGAGAGAGAGAGAGAGTAAGAAAAATAAACACTGATTTTGTCCATATACAGTCCATTTGGAAAGTATTCAAACCCCTTGACCTTTTTCCACATTTTATTACGTTGCAGCTTTAGTCTAAAATTGATTCAATTGTTTTTTTCCCCCTCATCAATGTACACACAATACCCCATAACAACAAAGTAAAAACATGTTTTTAGAAATTTGTCTTCATTTATAGTAAAAATAATATATCACATTTACATAAGTATTCAGACCCTTTACTCAGTACTTTCTTGAAGCACCTTTGGCAGTGATTACAGCATTGAGTCTTCTTAGGTATGACGCTACAAGCTTGGCACACCTGCGTTTTTGGAGTTTATCCCATTCTTCTCTGTAGATCCTCTCAAGCCCTGTCAGGTTGGATAGGGAGTGTTGCTGCACAGCTATTTTCAGGTCTCTCCAGAGATCTTCGATCGGTTTCAAGTCCACTCAAGGACATTCAGAGACTTGTCCCGAAGCCACTCTTCCAGGCCAAAGAGTTTCATCTTGGTTTCATCTGACCAAATAATCTTGTTTCTCATGGTCTGAGAGTCTTTAGGTGCCTTTTGGCAAACTCCAAGTGGATTTTCATGTGCCTTTTACCGAGGAGGGGTTTCTGTCTGGCCACTCTACCATAAAGGCCTGATTGGTGGAGTGCTGCAGATATGGTTGTCCTTCTGGAAGGTTCTCCCATCACCACAGATGAACTCTGGAGCTCTGTCAGAGTGACCAACGGGTTCTTGGTCACCTCCCTGACCAAGGACCTCCTCCCCCGATTGCTCAGTTTGGCCTGGCGGCCAGCTCTAGGAAGAGTCTTGGTGGTTCCAAACTTCTTCCATTTAAGAATGATGGAGGACACTGTGTTCTTGGGGACCTTCAATGCTGAAGAATATGTTTGGTACCCTTCTCCAGATCTGTGCCTCGACACAATCCTGTCTCGGACGTCTACGGACAATTCCTTCGATCTCATGGCTTAGTTTTTGCTCTGACATGCACTGTGAACTGTGGTACCTTATATAGACAGGTGTGTGCCTTTCCAAATCATGTCCAATCAAGTTGTAGAAAAATCTCAAGGATGATCAATGGAAACAAGATGCAACTGAGCTCAATTTTAAGTCTCATAGCGAAGGGTCTGAATAGTTATGTAAATAAGGTATTTCTGGATTTTATATTTAATACATTTGCAAACATAAAAAAAAACTAAAACTTTTGACTTTTTCATTATGGGGTACTGTGTGTAGACTGGTGAGTATTTGTATTTATTTAATCCATTTTAGAATTATGTTGTAATTTAAAATAACAAAATGTGGAAAAAGTTGATGGGTCAGAATAATTTCTGAAGGCACAGTACCTAAGCATGTATTCGCAACAAGCTCTCAGAATCTTACTGCAGAATCAGATGCCCAAACTCTTGTCCATAAACATCAAATTTTGAAGGTTAAGTTTAGGCATGAATTCCAAATGGTAATTAAGGGTTAAAGGGGAAAACAGCAGTTGCTGCATCCATTTTTGGACTTTTGAAATGTATGATACATATCTATTTATTCTTGAAGAGAATAACTTAGAAATGTAAGTTATCTCCTGATGTCCTGATTACCTGGTTTTAGTTGGTCATGTAGGCGTAATTGAAAGAGAAGAGGGAATAACATGTTTACTTTAATGAGCTCTAAAAAAGAAACCATGCCCATGTTGAAACAGAATAGATTATTCCAACTGTGCCCTGAGTGCTTCAACTCCTATATGAATTACACACACACACACACACACACACACACACACACACACACACACACACAGCCACCCACACCCACACCACACACACACACACACACAAACACACCTCAGCGGCACCCACGTCCACCCGTAACACACACTACCCATCCCAATGCTCCGCCGAATCACGCACACACGCAAGGGATTCTAAACGCCACGACACTAAATGATTCATGCAGGAACTGTTATGGATGAATGCTTTGAAGTGGCGCCAATGATCCATACATTATGTTTATTGTCTGTGTGAGTCAATGTATATAATTGACATTGTTACGAGTGCTACTGTACAGTAGCTGCTTTTATAACCACATTCTCTAAATCATAGACCCAGTCAGCCGTACAGTACAGTAGACTAGGGGCTGGAATAATGTTTCTCTTTCCTCCCAGAATGAAATACCTTTAATTCCATCTCTGAATCCACATGGGCTTTATTTGTCAATATTAGGAAAACGTAAACTTTTAAAGTGTAAACTGTTTCTATTTCCACTCATGCTTTTTTTATTGAGAGATGAACATACAGGAATAGTGGTCAGTGTCTTGTTCAGTCCATAATTGAACAGTATTGAAGAAAGTATTACATTTTTTGGGATAAATATAGTAGGTGCTGATGGTTTTTAATTGATTACTCAAAAAGTATATCTTTCTTCCATAGCATACATACAGTGCTTCAAGAACAAGGTGCAACCAATGTATCTCAATACATATAAACATCACACCACCACCAAAAATGTCTCTCCATGATAAGAGCCACTGACTCAAAGCCACAAGAAGGTAGAACATATTTAAAACGTCCATATTTCCCATCAGGTGCAGTGAAGAATTCGGACAGTTGTAAAAACAACTAGCGATACACACTTAGAAAAGAGGGTTCCTCAAGGGTTCTTTGGTAAGGGTGATAGTTCTATGTGGATCCATAATGACTCGAAGAACCCCTTCAATGGTTCTTTGCAGTTCAGAAAAGGGTAATTTTATATTTTTGTGATAATCAATCAATCAATCAAGTTTATTCTATATAGCCCTTCGTACATCAGCTGTACAGATGTGCTGTACAGAAACCCAGCCTAAAACCCCAAACAGCAAGCAATGCAGGTGTAGAAGCACGGTGGCTAGGAAAAACTCCCTAGAAAGGCCAAAACCTAGGAAGAAACCTAGAGAGGAACCAGGCTATGAGGGGTGGCCAGCCCTCTTCTGGCTGTGCCGGGTGGAGATTATAACAGAACATGGCCAAGATGTTCAAAATGTTCATAAATGACAAGCATGGTCAAATAATAATCAGGAATAAATGTCAGTTGGCTTTTCATAGCCGATAATTAAGAGTTGAAAAGAGCAGGTCTGGGACAGGTAGGGGTTCCATAACCGCAGGCTATAATACAACGTATGGTTGGTCGTTCTAATATCTGAGGGCGTGGTTTGCGCTAAGCTCTTTTTGTGCAACCGTAAGTGAGAGTGTCATTCCAGTTGATCTAATATGTTGTGTTAAATCCTTACATGTTAAATATGACTATAGCCAGTTACTGTGTCTTTTGAAATACTTATGTAAGGCCTTGTGTCAATTGAGAAGTGTTGACTAAATCAGTAGTTCTCAATTCACTCCTAGCCTACCTTCAGCTGTTCCAGAGCTAACACACCTGACATGTGTGAATTAACACAACAATAACACAGAGTTATGAGAAACTCAGGCTTTCTGAAGGCTTTGGCGCTTTCACCAAATTGTGCCAAAACACAACTTATTACTCTGAGATTTATTTTGTATATATATATTTTTAATTTTACCCTCTTTTCTCCCCAATTTCATGGTTACAGTCTTGTCTCATCGCTGCAACTCCCATACAGACTCGGGAGAGGCGAAGGTCGAGAGTCATGCGTCCTCCGAAACACAACCCAACCAAGATGCACTGCTTCTTGACACAATGTCCGCTTAACCCGGAAGCCAGCCACACCAATGTGTCAGAGGAAACACCGTACACCTGGCGACACCACCGTGTCAGTGTGCATGTGCCCGGCCCACCACAGGAGTCGCTAGAGTGCAATGGGACAAGGACATTCCTGCCAGCCAAACCCTCCATAACCCAGACAGCGCTGGGCCAATTGTAAGCCTACACGAAACACAACCCTTATTTTAAGTGTTTTTAAAATCCCCTATGGGAAAAATGAATGGTGGAAAAATTATTGGAACCATTTCCCTGTTTGACCGCTAGGTTTTATGGGTATTATGACACCTCCACTGTGGGGCTCTATTACACCTGGTAGGTCTACATCATCTTGTGGCATGAATGATAACGGCAATTATCACCAAGATATCACAATAGAGAGCAACAGTAACGGCATATTTTTGTAGGAAGTAACGGAGGCTTAATCCTTCATGGCTCGTTGGTCAAAGCATACTCTTGTAATCAGAATCAAACATCATTGGGAAAAACACATTCAATCACAATCAACAATGTAGTGCAGGACAGTATAGGTAAGACAGGTTTTGTATTTTAGTTTTTTGGGAGTTATTCCAAGCAGTGCTCTGTTCACTGTTATGTGTGATATCAGAGATTCCAGACCTCATTTGCTGTGAGGGCAGGGCATTGAGATGGAACCAGAGCCAGGTGCAGGCAGCAGAACATCCCCATTGTCCCTACCTCACAGTGAGCATGGCTCCACAGTGACCTGCAAAAAATGTACGGCATTTTATGAGGAGTTCATTGCATTGTCCCCTCTTCAAGCACAAGACCTCGAAATGCTAAGAAAAATGCAGAGCCAACAAAAAACCTGGCATGATGCTCGTAAGCTCCACATTACTGCAAGCACAGCAAAACAGGTCCCTGTGAGCCACACCACAGATCCCTCTAAGTTTCTGGCTGGAAAAAATCTAGCCCAAGTTCCAAGGGAACACTACAACTAAGCATGGGGGAGAAAAGGACCCACTTGCTCTTCAGCACATGCAACAGCAGAGTGAACATGCCATTGAAAGCAAAAGGCTAATGGTGTAAACTGAGGATCCATGGCTGGCAGCGAGCCCTGATGACATTTTAGACTAAGCACTGCTAGAAATCAAATGTCCAGTGATCCCTAGCAACACACCCAAGGAAGCGCTCACAGCCAAAAACCTTGACATTAGAGTGCAGGATGGACCATTTGTATTGTACACAAAGGGTCCCAGAGGTTACTACATGCAAGTAAAGATGGGCATGTATTGTCTGGGGCTGCAGTCAGCCAAACTTGTTATGTGGGCCCAAACAGAGCACATTGAACTGGAGTTTCCATTTGACAAGGTCTTTGTCAACACCCACATCAGGAGGCTCAGGAGCTTCTACTTCCAACACATGCTGCCAAAGTTGGTAGATGACTTTATGAAGGGAAGGCTGCAGGTATGGAATTAATACCTGGACTGTAGGAAAGGCCAGACCTTCAGATGTAGTATTTCCCTACGCACCCCTAGCTTGTCCCTTTAGTTAGAATGTCCGACAGCTCATCAGTCAATCACCACTAACTTTCTATCCAATCAGAGACATTCTCTTTAGCCTGCTCGTTGTGTGTCCCGCCTCCAGCCTGTGAGTTTCAGTGAAGACAGAGAACGGATAGTTTGTGATTATCCACAGAAGAAATAAGAACACAAGTTTCAGCATGTTTAACTGTATTTGTGCGTGCATCTTAAAGTAAATAAAAATGTGTATGTATGCTGTCAGGGGGGATAAAGTCATCCGGTTTATTATAAAGTTGTCATATGTAATTGCTTATGCATCGTCATTGCTAGCAACTACGTTAGCTACTGAGCCAGGCTAACTATTTTCTATGCATCATGCACCCAGTGCATTGCAGTTATGTTTATGCTTGAGATATAAGATTGAGGTCCCTTTATTATCGTGGTCATAGTATGCCACGTTTGTTTACATTGTACAGCCTGCTGGTAACTGCAGCAGCTTATTAGAGATAGCAGGTTTAAGTTATGTTAGTGAGCGCTCTCGCTCTGTCCCACCATTTTCATGGTCAGTACAGTTATTGCACCTTCAAGTTGTCACGTGTCCTTGCGGGCCACTTTATAGTTTATACCATCTATGGTATGTTAGCATACTAGGGCTGTATTGTGTAGCAGTGTATAGACTGCAGCTGTATTCCGCTGCTGTAATTCATGCTATCCTACACGGCATCATCTTCTAGATGTAATAGGAGCCTAATACATAGAGTATATCATTTTAAGTTACTATTGTATTCATATCTGTGCGACGTCTTATTTCATTACGTTACATTTATAGGTACTGTATTGTTTGACTCATTCACATTGTCATAATATATTTAAAGCTTTGTCAGGGAGGTATTGTCACACAAGACATTTCATTTTCTCACAGTGAGATTTATTTGATTAACTACAGGTTTTCCCAAGTTGGTGAGAGCTGAACAGACAATTCATATTCTGTCCACTTCACAGAGATGGTCATCCTTGTTCCTCTTCACCATAATCACAGGCAAGGTGTTGCAGAATCCGGAACACCTTCAGTCTCCCTATTGCCCTTTCCACGTGAATCTTGATTCTTGACATCCTCCTTGAACCTGACACCTCTGACCCACTGAGTTGACTTCTTCCCCTTGTGGATGATGGTACCAGGAAGACCACACATTTGGCTGAAAAATGAAGTTGAAGCTCCGATCTGCCATCACAGAGTCCTCTTGTTCCAGAAGGTCTATCAACCCAGAGTTCTTTGTCATGACCTTGTAACTTGCATGGCCACCCCAGACTCTAGACAGAAAGGTAATGGCTCCTGTGGGGCTGATGCCAACAAGAAACTCGATGGTGTTGTATGACTTATAGTGGGAATATGTTGCAGCTCTTGTGTGTAGACGTGTGGTCCTCTCTATGATGCACCTGACACGTCTCAACATGGATGTCTTGAAGAGGGGAGGTAGATTTCTTCTGAGCTCTTTCCTGGACGGCCAGTGGATAAGACACTGAAGTTCTTTTGCCATGACTTCCAACCACTCATAAAAGACGCGTGTCACTGTCCCAACACTAACATTGAAGCTAAATTCCAAGTCTTTGTGGGTAAGACCAAGACACAGCTTGTTCAGAAGGAGTGAGAATTGAGCATGAGATATCCCATGCTGTGGTAAGGTATGTCAGAAGGGTAAAAAACACACTGGCAGAAGGAAGACCGGTGTAGAATCTGGTGGCGTCTTCGTTGTTCAAAACACGTTCAGGTGGACTGGTTGTCATCTTTTCCTGCAGTTGACTTTCAAGGCATTTCACTTTTTCTTCGGGAGAAGACACTTTTCTCCTCAATTCCTTGTTGTCTTCCTGTAGCAGGTCCATGGAGAGATCTGTGTCCATGGAGAGATCTGTGCCCATGGAGAGATCTGTGCCCATGGAGAGATCTGTGTCCATGGAGAGATCTGTGCCCATGGAGAGATCTGTGTCCATGGAGAGATCTGTGTCCATGGAGAGATCTGTGCCCATGGAGAGATCTGTGCCCATGGAGAGATCTGTGCCCATGGACATCGAGTGTGGCTCTTGGTCTGTAGCCATTGGAGGTGCTTCAACCTCAGGTGTTTCATCCACCAGATCCCTGTTTTGCTTTCTCATGTACCTTTCCAGCTTTTGAGCACCATCAGTGGTCGGTCTGTTTGGAAATAAAGAGGGCGTATAGTTTGGATGGACTGGGTCTGTCGATGGCTCACCTAAAACAGAATAATTAAGGAAAAAAATCTTTGAATATGCTTAACTCCAATAATTTGTAGTCATTTCAACATGTAGACCCATTTAAAACTCTACTGTCTTTACTTTTTGTGGATCTAAAAACTGATAGTGGAAGTTCCTACAGGCATTTCCGACAGAAGGCTACATTGAATGTACAGAGAGCTATTGTTTGTTGCTAAAGATTAAACAAATAAAAACAAACAATGCATATAAAAACCTTGCACACAGTAATGGCACAGAGTTTTCATACTAAACCGTCTTTGGTAATGGGGTAAAATAGGTTAAGATAACATTTTGGGATTGATTACTCATGTCTGACTTTGACTTGACTCCACTGTCACACTGTCAACAACATCACATGATGTAAACAGAGACGACAGCAGAGGGTGTTCTGTGATGCTGACAGAGAATAAGCGTTTGAATAATTAAACAGAGTTGTGCATCTCCAACTTGAATCGTCCTCTTGTGGGTGATTTTTTTGTTAGAAAGTGCTTCACATGCTAAACTCTGGTTAGTTAGTATAGCAAGCAATGTAAGACGCAAGAAGCACTAGCCAAGGTTGCTAGCTAACGTTACTAATTAGCTTACGGTAGCTTGTCTAGCTAGTTAAATTAGCTATCAAGCCAGCTAAATGTAATATCTTTGGTGCATTTGCTAATAACGTTGACCTTTGTCTTACCAGCTAGGTAGATTTTAAATGAATTGTATACTCGTGAGTTTACCTGAAATGAAGTGAGTGCTGCAGATCCTGGTATGATTTTTGGGCTCCCAAGCCTCCCTTTGGGCTGCAGTGGCCCAAGCTCGCCGCCCTTCCTCTTTTTTGGAAATCTGAACATTTGAATCTTTGATAAGGCATTTGTGCCTGACCTCAAGCCACAAACAACAACAGAACAGCAACTACCAAAGTTGGTTGGATCCATTTCAGGCTAGTATAAGAACAGTATTATTAGTATTATTATTATTATTAGTAGTAGTAGTAGTAACGGCAGTATTATTAGTCTAACAATAACACGTTTTCAGAGAAGAAGTCGTCAGGGGTCCCACAATTATTTAGAATTTACCCACCATTCCATTAAAATGGTTCTTTGTAGAACCTTAGAAAAGGGTTCTTTATAGCACCATAAAGGTTCCATTTAGAACCTTGTGAGCATGGTTCTTTATAGAACCTTCAAAAAAGGGTTCTATATAGCACCAAAACAGGATTAGGCACTACATAGAACCATTCATTTTTTTGTGTAATGCAATGTAAAAGTGCTGTGTAGTCACAGCTATAATCAATAGCGGACCAGTACCAAGCCTGTGTCCTATAAGCGGGTAGTAGGGGTGAAGGATTTGGCCAGGTGTTAAGCCAGGGGGGATAGAGAGGCCTAGACCTGGTTACTGCTTGGATCTCACCTCAATCACACATTAGATTAGACACGGGTCTCTTATTATCCCAAAGGTCACCCAGTGTGTGTGTGTGTGTGTGTGTGTGTTATTCTGTGTGTGTTAACGTGTCTGTGCATGCATGAGTGTGTGAGTGCGAGGTCTCCACTCTATCCCTGTCCCAGTCCCAGCAGGATTGCTACCTATCCTGGGTGTCAGCCATCTGACAGGCAATTAGGGACTAAATGTCACCAGGAGCTAATACCAGCCAATGGAATGACAAGACACCATCTACTGTATATCTATCTATTCATCCCCCTCTCTCTCTCTCTCTCCCTACCTCCCTCCCTACTTTCATTGCTCAATCTCTCCTGCCTCCCTCCATCCCAAACAGAGGGAGGCCATTATTTTGCCATCCATCGCTCTATCCATCCCTCCCTCCCTCTCTGCCTCCCTCCCTCCTCCCCCTACCTTCCTCCCTCCATCCATCATCCAATCACATCCATACATCCATCTTTCCTTCTTCTCCTGGTTCTACCTATCCATCACAATCCTGGGATCACCCTGCTACAGATCACATAGAACAGGTGAACCAGATGTAATTCAAATAGATGTGCAGTTACAACATATCTAGTTTAAATTGGTCTGCGTGTCCAAAGCGATGCAGTAACACAGAGAGTCTACACTGTGTGGAGAGAGGAAGAGCGCGAGAGAAAGTGATACAGCGAAAGAACGAGTGAGTGGGAGAGAGAGAGAGAGATGGTATGATGAAGTAATTAACAGTAGCGAGTTCTGGTAAAGCAAGACTCCTTTCAGATTGGTTTCATTACTCCCCACAGAGATGGCCAGGGACTGACTGGACCACAGATGCACAGCTTCTCTGACTGAGGTTCTGTCTGCTAAGACATGGATAGAAATTGTTTGCTAAAAGACATTAAAGGCATATACATGGCATACAGAAGGTTTCATTCACTATTAATAACTGTGTACATTCTGATGTCTTACACACCATGAACACTGTTTCAGTCTGATTCACTAGGATGGATTAGTGTACATGACACATACAACACAGCTGAATAAACATAACACCAGCTCCTAAGTGGAATATAACCTCACACCCCCTCTAACTGTGTGAGTCATCTACAGAATGCCAGTCACGCGACTGACCGACGCACAGAAAACATATTTTCACGCTCTGCTTGATTATCGAGCGTGCACTTAAACCTCGGCTAAGATAAAAGCTTTAAAAGGAGTGTGTATGTGTGTGTGTGTGAGCGAGAGAGCAGAGAGGAAGAGGCAGAGAGGTGGCTCGTATTGCTGCAGTCTATCACACTGGCTGGGACAGTTGTGTAGAACGATCTGTAGGCTTACATTACAGCTAGGCTGGAGTATGAGCCAAAAAGCATTTACCAGGTGTGCAAACAGTACACACACACACACACAACACACACACAACACACACACACACACACACACACACACACCACAACACACCACAACACACACACACCACACACACCACCACACACCACACACACACCACACACACACAACACACACACACACACACACACACACACACACAACACAGCAGCCCACACATAACAGCAGTTAGTGAAAGAGTAAACAAGCCAATATTGAATGTTGTGACAACAAAATAAATATGTGTGATTCAAACTGTATCTGCGTTCGATTGCACCAGTTGGTCGTAGAAAAAGGTAAACGTAGCTACGTCCGACGTTGTGATTAGAATTTACACCTTTTTGCACCAAACAAAAATAAGAATAGTAGTAGCTAAGTTCGGCGGAAGCAATGCGCATTCATGAGATTCGATTTTTCATAATGATGGTTGCTTGGCATCGCCCGTTACTAGGCTGTTTGCGAAGGTATGTCACTTCGGCCATCACTATGCATGCACGTGTTCTTGACCACAACTGGATGGCTCAATCCGTAATTACTGTGGGAATGAATAACTATTGATGCTTACTGACACTCCCAAAGTCATCCAACCATTTTAAATACCATAAAGCAATAGCCGTATGCGGTCAACTATCATTTCAGCTTCGTTACGATTGGGACGGCGTTATCGTGCTGCTTTGAGACATGCGCGGGGACTCGTCTTGATAAATCAATCAATCAATGTTTGATTTTTGTTTTCACAGAATCTCCGTTTGGATATTTGGTTATAATTAGCCTGGACATTTTTTTTGCCAAATTGAGGTGAGTGTTCATGTTGATAATCTTAAGTCTAGTTTGCTCATCTGACAGACAGTGTTACCAGAACATTTTTCGAGCATGTTATGTAGCCTACACTAGCCTAGAATAACAGGGGGATTATTTTACTCTTCGGTCATAGCCTAGGCTATATCCCGACTATGATTTTGTTTCACTCAATCTCTGTCTGTTTATTCGGTTTGTTGATCTCGGGCTGGGCAAATCAGTGGAGGTGATATTAGTTTGCTGATATCTGATCAGCCACATTTAGTATGCTATGATGGCTATTATGTTGCTGTTGACTCGTGCATAGGCAACTCGAAAAGCCTGCAGAGGTTGTGAAATATGAACATGAGATTCACATCCTTTTGAAAATATAGATTGTTATTCTTTTCTGTGCATATCATGAAGGAAGATAGTCCCAATGTAATACCCTACGTCTGCTTCCTAATAGGTGTGGAATCTGCGGCCTGGCGTAGCTCATAGAAGGGCTTGCGCCCAGGCGGTGCAACAGGTATCATTTTTAGGTCCCGGCCAAGAGCACATTTTACCTTGGACGTAGAGTTACGACCAACTGCTGTAACTGGTCCCTGGGTATTATAAACATACCTATTTGCTTCTCTTTGCTTCCCAGAATCAAAGTCCAAATTCTATTTTTACTCAACTGCCCAAACCACAAACACTGTCAGTGTAAGAGGCTGTGAGCGAGTATGAGCATGCAAGTGTGTGCACCACAGTGAAAATGGAAATGTCAGGACGCGTTCTCGCACATCTTGCTTACTATTCAGCGCACAAGGGAGAGCAACGTTATATACACACCGGAGATCAGCTTGTGTTGTGTGCGTGCTTCTGCACATATGTGTGTGTGGTTGCGTGTGTGTGTGTGCCCTGGTGTCTGTCTTACAGATAATAGAACTCTCTTCTGCATCTCAGATTTAAGATGCCTGTATGACATTGATGTCATATTTAGAAAGGCAGAAGAATACGTGTCCCCACCATGTTTTATACACACCACTAGATAATGTCCTCCCTCTGAAATATAAAAAACAGATTGTTCTTTCTCCCTCTCTTATCTGGGAAGTCGACTATTCATCTCACTCACAGGACCCCCAAACACGCCTTTTGAAATGTGAGAGCAGGTTATATGCAGACAGTCCCTGATACACTGCTCTATTGAAGTGTGTGTGTGTGTGTGTGTGTGTGTGTGTGTGTATGTGTGCTTCCACTGCTTTAGATTAGAACACACACAAGAAAAGCACTCCGCTACTGAAAAAAATATATATTTTCCCCAAACTTCATTATCATTCTCACTGAGGAGCGAGTTTGGAGAGGGAGAGAAGATCAAAGCCGAGCAGGCACTAGCGATCGCCGCCGGCACTCTCTGTTTCTCTACTCCCAGACACAGAGGTGAAGGACACACTCACACTATCCCTCCCTCTCTTCGTCATCCTTCCATCCTAGACCTGGGCATTGTTGTGTGTTTTGTCCACTTTCCTTCATCCCCCAGTCCACCCCTCTCACACCCTCTCTCTCTTTTATTACCTGGTTGTTCTACCTTTATCAGGATTGGGGGATCTCACTAAGGCCTTGTTAAGAGTTGACACTTCTGGCACGTTTGAAACCTGAATGAGAGAGAGAAAGAAAGAGAAAGAGAGAGACCCTAAGGAGGAAATGAGCATCCCGGTTCTTTTCCTGTGTTTCACCTTCTACCGCCCTTTGCCGCAACGTGAAAATAATAATACGTGTTCAGTTCCTCTCTGTTGTGGTCCATGAATAAGAAAGAAATCCATTCTCATACGCCTCACCTTGACCACCAGCAGACCTCACAGCTGGTGGAGAAAGGAGGATAGAGAGATAGAGAAAGAGAGAAATATGTCTCTCGGGGGAGGTCACTGCTCCTTCATCTAGCAGTGGGCTGGCATACACAGACAGGACAATGACAGTAGATAATCAGTGGACTGATCTGTTATAACACGCAGGGAAGAATAGGTGGAAAGAAACAGAGCTACTGACAATAGAGGCTTGGCTACACACACTCTAAAAAATATTTC
Organism: Salvelinus sp. IW2-2015; assembly: GCF_002910315.2. NCBI lineage: Eukaryota > Metazoa > Chordata > Actinopteri > Salmoniformes > Salmonidae > Salvelinus > Salvelinus sp. IW2-2015. The sequence continues at coordinate 36,033,904 of NC_036848.1, read as the reverse complement.
TATATAGTGCCAAATACGTTTTTTTGGGCTTCCATAGCAGATCCATTTTTGGTGCTATATAGAACCGTTTTTAGAAGGTTCTATGAAGAACCATGTTCATAAGGTTCTAAATGGAACGTTTATGGTGCTATAAAGAACATGTTCATAAGGTTCTACAAATAACCATTAAAAAGTGTTCTATATAGCACCAAAGAAGGGTTCTACTATGGTTACAACACTTGGTGGTATATATAACCCTTTTAATGGTTATTTATAAAACTTTTGTCATGACTTTACTTTCAATAATCTGATGACTGCTATCTCTAATTAACTAACTATGTTTAATTGTTACCCAATTATATTAATAATGTAACAATTAACTCATTAGGATTTGGGGCACCACGGAATAGGTTGTTTAAAGAGTTACCAGCTCCCGAATAAAACTCTAGAAGGTATATATATCTATTGCATCGATACACAGTCAAATAATCATATCATTATTCATAAACATCATATCATCATTCTGACCAGTCGTAACCTTCTTGGATTTGCAAAAACTATAACTATAAATAATACCACAGAATAAACATATACACTTAACTTCTTTGGGGTAGGGGGCAGTATTTTCACGTCCGGATGAAAAGCATGCCCAGAGTAAACGGCCTACTACAAAGCCATAAAAGCTAGAATATGCATAGTATCAGTAGATTTGGATAGAAAACACTCTGAAGTTTCTAAAACTGTTTGAATGATGCCTGTGAGTATAACAGAACTCATATGGCATGCAAAAAGCTGAGAAAAAATCCAACCAGGAAGTGGGAAATCTGAGGTTGGTTGATTTTCAACTCTGGCCAACTCTGGCCAACTCTGGCCAAGTGCATAAAGTTCCCTCAGCGCTCACAACAAGCAACCTCTGACAAAAGTCCATCTACTTCTATTCGAGGTGAAAATGATAAATCAAACACCTTATCGAGAGCAACAGCTCATGGTCCTCCTGGAATCAGAATTTTTTTTGACTCAATGGAGGTACATAGTCAGATAAATGCTGATGAATGTCTTGCTCGAGCTGTGTATGCAACTGGTTCACCTCTGATGCTCACAGGCAATGTGTATTGGAAGAGATATCTGAATGTTCTTCGCCCAGCATACACCCCTCCAACCAGAGTTCAGGTGAAGGTCAAGCAAATCATAGAGAAAGCAGACTGTGTAGCAATCATCTCTGATGGGTGGTTGAATGTTCGTGGGCAATAAATAATTACCCACATCATCTCCACCCCTCAACCAGTATTCTACAAGAGCACAGACACAAGGGACAACAGACACACCGGTCTCTACATTGGAGATGAGCTGAAGGCAGTCATCAATGACCTTAGACCACAGAAGGTATTTGCACTGGTGACAGACAATGCTGCGAACATGAAGGCTGCTTGGTCTAAAGTGGAGGAGTCTTTTCTAAGTGTGTAGAGTCTAACAGGCAGACACGACTTACGCGCTAAACCCCTGCTCCCTATTCACACAATTCCATTTCCTCCACTCCCTCTATAGATGTGACTCAGAAAACCCATCGGCAGTCTCTCAATTCAAACCAACCCTGTAACTGTGAGCAAAAATAAGAGAAAAGAAGAAAATCGATGGCAGATAATAGAAAAAATAACACTGGGTACACTTAGAAAAAAAAGTGCTAGGTAGAACCATAAAGGGTTCTGGTAAGATCTCTTAAAAGATAAAAGGGTCCTCGTGAGAACCATTTACAGGGGGTTCTAACTAGCACCAAAAAGGGTTCCACAATGGGGACAAACCAAAGAATCCAAATGTTTTTCTAATTACTGTGGTAATGAATATCACTGAATGGTGAAAATATTGGAAAAAGTAGGCTAATGCAATTGAAGACATGTATCAAATTGTTGTTGACAGAAACTTCCAAAGTCATCCAGTCCGTTTGGATATTGGTTATAGGTTACAATTAGGCTGGGGAAATGCTAATGATAATCTTGTCTAGTTGACTCAATTATTAGCACTGATCAGAACGTTTTAGAGTTACGACCAACTGGTGTAACTGGTCCCTGGGTATTATAAACATACCTTATAGATTGTTATTATTTTCTATTGGGATAATGATGAAGATACTCTCAATGTAAGACCCCACACCTGCTTGCTAATAATGCGGTGACAGCGGTTCCACACGTTCCCGTCACACAAGTTGTGTGGGAAAAATATTATATAAAAATGTTATTCTGCTATATTCCATTATATTCTTACTATAAAATATATGTGTGTTGACTGTGATCAAGGAAGTGATCTTTGACCTCGAACACAGACAGGGCTGGATGTGTGTAGGTCATTCTCTCTCCCTCTCCCTCTCCCTCTCCCTCTCCCTCTCCCTCTCTCTCTCTCTCTCTTCTCTCTCTCTCTCTCTCTCTCTCTCTCTCTCTCTCTCTCTCTCTCTCTTCGAATCAATCTCACTCTCCAGAATAATCTCAAGCAGGAGGATTAGGGAGTCCTGAAAAGGGGAATCTCCAGAGGCTACTTAGAGCTGGGAAGCCTACACTGCCAGGGAGAGGAGAACCTCACCCAAGGGGGATGCAATAATGAGAATTATGGACCAGAACATGGGAGGAGACCAGGGGGAGTAGAATCACTCTCCAATTGGGTAAGGGTTATCTATTTTATATTTTTGCTTAGGGGAGGGTTGTATGTTTTTTTTATTGGGCACAGGGGAGGGTAGTGTGTTTTTTCCCTGATTTACATTCACCCTTTGTATTTTTTACTATATAATTTATTCCATCAAAGCCAAATTTCCTCATCTGCTTGCGTGCGCCTCCCCTATATCAAGGTGCTCTATGCTTTTCCGTGCTAACTACACCACAGGTCAATAGTCTACCAGTCTAACTGTCTATCCTGGCTTCTATCCATCATTTTCGATATAAGCGAAGAGGCCAGGTGCATCATTGCGCATGAAAGAACAATGAGACATGGAGCTCAAAAATCTCCTCCATTGATCTTTTATAAGGACAATACAAGTATCCCACCCAGACTAGCGTACAACACCACCATTGTATTACTGCTTTCCGTGCTACAAGAAGCTGTAAAATGCAGTGAAAAGGTAATTTGAAAAACGGCGCAAAAGCACTGTGATTTGAAAATGTAATTCCATTTGGATCAGTTGTGGGCTACTCTCAACAGTTTATAAGGTCTAGAAAGGCACAGTATCAGGCCAGACTGGTTGTACTTCTCATACTGATATGCGCTGTCTGCTGCAGATCTTCATTCTCCCGAGTCGTCCTATAATATTGTGGCCACATATGCTCCTAGCAGGCCCAGTTATTCAGGAAAGCTTAACACACGCCCTGCCTCCTCCACGATCCGAGCGGCTATTCCTTGCGTACCTAGAACCTAACGCTTCAAAATAACCGTAATATTTCTAATTTAACTTTTAAAACAGATGACCTTTTGTGTGTGGCATGAACACAACCAGTCACAATGTTTTAGTCTGATTAGGCTACTTCAAAAGTCTCTTGTAGGCTATTCGCGCACGGTCATCCAAAATATAATTCCAGCATCCAGACTGTGCAGTGGGCCATTTGATGAATGGAAAGGGAAATATCTACAGTTGAATTCGGAAGTTTACATACACTTAGGTTGGACTCATTAAAACTCGTTTTTCAACCACTTTGCAAATTTCTTGTAAACAAACTGTAGTTTTGTCAAGTCGGGTTGGACATCTACTTTGTGCATGACACAAGTAACTTTTCCAACAATTGTTAACAGACAGATTATTTCACTTATAATTCACAGGTATCACAATTCCAGTGGGTCAGAAGTTTACAATTGACTGTGCCTTTAAACAGCTTGGAAAATTCCTGAAAATGATATCATGGCTTTAGAAGCTTCTGATAGGCGAATTTACATCATTTGAGTCAATTGGAGGTGTACCTGTGGATGTAGTTCAAGGCCTACCTTCAAACTCAGTGCCTCTTTGCTTGACATCATGGGAAAATCAAAAGAAATCAGCCAAGACCTCAGAAAAATATTGTAGACCTCCACAAGTCTGGTTAATCCTTGGGAGCAATTTCCAAACGCCTGAAGGTACCACGTTCATCTGTACAAACAATAGTACGCAAGTATGAACACCATGGGACCACGCAGCCATCATACCACTCAGGAAGAAGATGCGTTCTATCTCCTAGAGATGAACGTACTTTGGTGCGAAAAGTGCATATCTATCCCAGAACAACAGAAAAGACCTTGTGAAGATGCTGGAGGAAACAGCAACCAAATGATCTATATCCACAGTAAAACGAGTCCTATATTGACATAACCTGAAAGGCCGCTTAGCAAGGAAGAAGCCACTGCTCCAAAACCGCCATAAAAAACCCAGACTACGGTTTGCAACTGCACATGGGGACAAAGGTAATACTTTTTGGAGATATCCTCTGGTCTGATGAAACAAAAATAGAACTGTTTGGTCATAATGACCATCGTTATGTTTGGAGGAAAAAGGGGGGGGCTTGGAAACCGAAGAACACCATCCCAACCGTGAAGCACGGGGTTGGCAGAATTATGTTGTGTGGGTGCTTTGCTGCAGGAGGGACTGGTGCACTTCACAAAATAGATGGCATTATGAGGGAGGAAAATTATGTGGATATATTGAAGCAACATKTCAAGACATCAGTCAGGAAGTTAAAGCTTGGTCGCAAATGTGTCTTCCAAATGGACAATGACCCCAAGCATGCTTCCAAAGTTGTGTCAAAATGGCTTAAGGACAACAAAGTCAAGGTATTGTAGTGGCCATCACAAAGCCCTGACCTCAATCCTATAGAAAATTTGTGGGCAGAACTGAAAAAGCGTGTGCGAGCGAGGAGGCCCACAAACCTGACTCAGCTACACCAGCTCTGTCAGGAGGAAGGGACCAAAAATCACCCTACTTATTGTGGGAAGCTTGTGGAAGGCTACCCGATACATTCGACCCAAGTTAAACAATTTAAAGGCAATGCTACCAAATACTAATTGAGTGTATGTAAACGTATGACCCACTGGGAATGTGATGAAAGGAATAAAACCTGAAATAAATAATTATCTCTACTATTATTCTGACATTTCACATTCTTAAAATAAAGTGGTGCCCTAACTGACCTAACACAGGGAATTTTTACTAGGATTAAATATCAGGAATTGTGAAAAACTGAGTTTAAATGTATTTGGCTAAGGTGTATGTAAACTTCCGACTTCAACTGTATTACAAAACACCAAAAAGTGTCATGTCATTGTCAAGCCAAGCACACAATACTGGGTAGGCCTACAAGGTAGGGAGGAATGTAGACATATTTTCTGTTTTTTGAGATTAACATTGTTTATTTGATTGTAGTGTTGAAAACGCAAACCATGATGTTGAAGCGCCCGAATCGGTATGCTTTGCTTATTGGTTATGTGGCGCATTGGCACAGAAACCTGTCGGTGGAAACGTCATTTCATATATTTGATATGATTATTATTTTTTTTAAATCTGATTTCTACCTAGCTGATCAATGTCTGCAGCCAGCTCTGATCAAAGTGTAATGAAACAGGCAGGGAGAGTTAGCTTGTCAGCAAACCCTCATCCTTCTGGCCCGTATAGACATTTACCTTTCAGTCATTTAGCAGACAGTCTTATCCAGAGCAACTTACAGTAGTGCGAGCATACATTTTTACAGTGGTCCCACACGGGAATCGCACCCACTATCCTGGCGTTGCAAACGCAATGCTCTACCAACTCAGCCACCTGTGTGACAATTGAGCCTATGTGTGGCAACGACTGTGCAAAGTCGATATTCACGTTTATTTGTGGTCATAAACATTATTTTAAGTTAATTCTATGAGGCGGGAAGGTGTGCAATTTTTTTTACAGTACAGAGGAAGGATCATGTGAAAATATGTTTTACATTGGGGAGGAGATTTTTTTTATGACACCTCGAGTTAGACCAACAAATGAAATCTAACTACAGTCTGTTCAGTTTTCCCCTATATTAGTTTAGCAGTGGTGCATCGCCATGCACAATTTTTATTTAATTTTTTTACCGTGGATGCGCTTTTAAGATCAGAGTGACACGTTACAACATCAGATTGTCCAAGAAACCTCCAAGGTAACTAGCTAGCTAGCTTGTAATCCTAGAAGTGGCAGACAACCACCCGCGCTGCTAAAAAAATCCTAGGGGAAACACTGCTGTTTGAATTTATCTTCAATATATCTACTAGCCTAATATATTCACACTCCCAGTCTATAAAAAAAAGTAGTAAACCAATATAACCGTCTTGCTAAAAGGTGCTAGAACAAAGTTCTCATTTGACCGAGTTAAATGTGCTGTATTTTTTCTTATACTGCAGTGAAAAACCGCAAACATTTTTAGACTTTCCAGAGAAAAGTGACCCTAGAGTGTGGAATCATTCGGAGCGGTGAAGTTTACTGTGACACCCTGCTACATGTGAGGCCTTGGCAGCACCCAAACACTTGATTGATGAGAAAATGGCGCTGAATTTAATGCCTCTCCAAGTGGGCCAGAAACAGACTCACTGCGCGTGCTTCTGTGCATGGCGTCAGCATGGGAGAAAAATATGGCCGCAAATTGAAAGTGGAAGAAAAAATGTGTGTACCTTGAACTTTCCCCAAATTCATTTTGTAAATACAATTTGCAGGATGCTTGCACTGCAGAAAGAAATAGGTTCCCAGTTATAGAAAAAATGTATTAAAAAAACAAGAGCGGGGACTTTCTCTATGACAGATGTTAAGTGGAGCAAGGCTGATTTTCCCTTTTAGTTCCACCTGGTCCTGTCCCAGACGTCTCCGGATGTACCTGTCTGTATAACCTGAGGATACAGCTTTATTTACCCTGTCAACCTCTCTCTCTGAATCAAACACCCAAACTCCACTAGCTCTCTCTGCTCTGCTGAGCCAAACGCTATTTACCCATTCAGTGAAGATGTTCATTGTATTTCCAGTGATGTGGGCAAATTTAGTTTTTTATATAAGTTTGTATTTTACCTTGACTAGGCAGAGAGCAGAGTGTTGTCTGTAGTTCAGTTGTAAAGTTACTGATGGTAAAGTTACTTGGTTTGAACCCAAGTTATCTGCGTGAGACAAGACTGGGTTAGCATGTTGAGCTAAAGCCTAGGCATTAACTTGGGGAGCAAATACAATACTTTAGGTCTCAGGACATTGGAAGAGACAGAGAGAGACCGAGAGTGAGAGATAGACAGAGAGAAAATTAGACAGAGAACGAGCCAGACATAACCAGACAGAGAGAAGGAAACCAACAGAGACAACACAGACAACCAGGGTGCTGATGGGAAAAATAATCCTGCAGTTGTATGAGGATGTGGAATGAGGAAGTACCCCCCAGCGGGCGGAACTTTGGGAGAGAATAAATGCCAGCGTTCCAAACAGACCCGGACCAGTATTAATCTCCTTGATAGCCTTGGAGCCCAGCGCGCATTAGAGGAAATAGCGTGCTAAGCCACAGAGCCATTCAATCTTCCCCTGGCCGGTCCCTCTGAGCTGCCTGCTACAAAGCCAAGACGACCAAGGCCCAGTGCAATAAGGAGTGATGGAGTGGGGCCCTAGCTACACAGCAAAAAACCCATCCACTGAACACGTTTACATCTTAATCAGATCACACAATATAGCAGGTGTTGAAACAGGAAGGGGGAGCTAGAGGGGGACGCGATTAACTGTGACACATGAAGGGAGAGGGGGTTAGAGGGAGGGGGAGAGACAGGGAAAGAGAGAGAAGCAGAGAGAGCGAGGTAGAGCGAGGTAGAGCGAGGGGAGAGACAGAGGGCATTTTACGTTATCACTGCTTTAGAGGCTGCTTATCGATGTTTAAAAAGGCTCTAGATCAGATTTCCAGGCTTTAATTCGAGCAGCATTGATTCAAGGTTGGATGCACACCATACCGGGTATTTGATGGTACTGAAATAATGGAAAATGTGTTCAAAGCCGTAAAGAGGATTACAGTTTTTCTCCCTTATCAGAGGGGTGACATTGTTTTAAAAGCCCAACTCCAAAGGGTCAGGGGGGTTATGGCAATGCTAGGTTTACTGATTTTGCAAAACTGACCAATACCTGACTGGGTATTGAACCTGGGTCGTCTGCATGGCTCAAATCCATGTTAGCCAGCGAGCTAAAGTCTATATATGAGCTCTGGGTGTTAGCAAGGTCCTTCAAATCTCAGGCAAGGTCTGTGTTGTTCACCGAACCACCTACAGTACATATGCAAAGTACTACCTAACCTCCCTAAAACACCCTACAAGGCAGGATGAGATTTATTTCCTCTTTAGTTAACAGGTCGAGTTACGCTCTGCAGCCATGGGTCTCAGCTCGGAGTAAAATTGAAATCTCATGTTTTCCTAATATTCTCCAGACAAAGTCATCCATCTTTTAATCTGTTCTGAAGTGCGGTAGGGGCAGTATCAGCCAGGTTCCAACAACACATTGCACTCTCAAGGTTTTACTATAAGTATGACAGATGAAGAGTCCTGCAGTACTGTACTTTACACACATATGCCACTAGGAGAAGAATGCGGGGGGAGGGGAGAGGAGAGGAGAGGAGAAAAGAGAAGATGAGAAAAGAGGAGCGAACGAAACAGATGAGTACAGAACAGAACAGATGAGAACAGAACAGATGAGAACAGAACAGATGAGAACAGAACAGATGAGAACAGAACAGATGAGAAGAGAACAGATGAGAAGAGAACAGATGAGAAGAGAACAAAACAGATGAGAACAGAACAGATGAGAACAGAACAGATGAGAACAGAACAGATGAGAAGATGAAATTACAGATGAGAAGATAACAGAACAAAACAAAACAGTTAAAACTATTTGTTATACAATTCAAAAAGCACAGGAGGGATGTGTGTCCTCTATGAGGAAAGACTGCAGTAGTCCTGTCAGGGATATCTCTATGCTGTGTGTGAGTCAGCCTGATGCTTGTTAGCCTCAGGGGTGTAAAGAGGAGTCAGAGTTCAAGAGAGATGTCATAAAGAGGGATCAGAGGTCAAAGAGAGTGGTGAGAGGTCACGAGGGAGGGTCAGAGAGAGTCAGCGCTAATGGACCAAAGCCTCAGCCACACTGAAACACACACACACACACACACACACACACACACACACACACCACACACCACACCACACACACACACACACACACACACACACACACACACACACACACACACACACACACACACACACACACACACACACACACACACACACACACACACACACACATCACTGAAGATGACACTCATGCCAGTATGCCAGTATGCTCTGTGTGTGTCCCAGTGCACACATGAAAATGGTGTGTGTGTACGTGTGTGTTTTCGTATATGTCACTGCCTTCACCATAGCTGCCTGACCCCACACACCCATAGCTGCCTGACCCCCCACTACCATAGCTGCCTGACCCACCACTACCATAGCTGCCTGACCCACCACTACCATAGCTGCCTGATCCCACCACCACCATAGCTGCCTGACCCACCACCACATAGCTGCCTGACCCACCACTACCAAGCTGCCTGACCCCACCACCACAATAGCTGCCTGACCCCACCACTACCATAGCTGCCGACCCCACCACTACCAAGCTGCCTGACCCCCACCACAATAGCTGCCTGACCCCACCACACAATAGCTGCCTGACCCACACCCCATAGCGCTACCCCACCACTACCATAGCTGCCTGACCCCACCACCACAATAGCTGCCTGACCCCACCACCACAATAGCTGCCTGACCCCACCACTACCATAGCTGCCTGACCCCACCACTACCATAGCTGCCTGACCCACCACCACAATAGCTGCCTTGACCCCAACCACTACCATAGCTGCCTGACCCCACCACTACCATAGCTGCCTGACCCCACCACTACCATAGCTGCCTGACCCCACCACACATAGCTGCCTGACCCCACCACCACAATAGCTGCCTGACCCCACCACTACCATAGCTGCGCTGACCCACCACCACCATAGCTGCCTGACCCCATCACTACCATAGCTGCCTGACCCCACACGACCATATGCTGCCAACTAAACGGGCAGAGGTATTGACCCCACCACTACCATAGCTGCCTGACCCCACCACTACCATAGCTGCCTGACCCCACCACCACCATAGCTGCCTGACCCCATCACTACCATAGCTGCCTGACCCCACCACTGGCCTATGCCTGTACTTTAGTGATTGGGTCCGCTGATTTTCATACCTGGACAGAAACCAAGATCTGCTGAAGCAAACCAAGATCCAGACCATGCTAATCCAGCATATTGAATTCATGAGTAAATTATTGAACCTCAATAAAGTGGGAAGCAGTAAGTGGACGGACTGAGCTCAATTTTGCTCTCTTACAGGGTTCATGCCCTCTCACATCTCCTTCCTCCCACCCACCCACACATACACTTAACCCCCTACCTGACATAGAACGTTAATCAGCGCAGGAAAGACAGAGTGAGTGTGTGTGAGAGAAAGAGAGAGAGAGAGGAGGAGTAGGAGGAAGACGAGGCAGGTAAAGGTTACACGACATCTGGCTGTGTCCTGCAGGTGTGCCAGCGGGGCATCGGCCCCCTGTCTCTCTCTCTCTCTCTCTCTTTCACTCATTAGTTAGTACTGGTTCCCTACCGCTGAGGGAGAAAGGAAAGAAAAGCAACATCTTTATTTAAAAGCGAGTGTGTCACTAAACTTAGAGAGACTGTACTGTAGTGTTGATAGAGCAACATACACAGCAAATGTGTGTGTGTTAAAATCTCGGTGTTGAGGTAAAAAGTGTACATCTGCATTGCTTGATCGTTGGGGTTTTAGGCTGGGGAATGTGTCAACATGAAATTGATATTGAAAGTGTTAACCAGGTGGTGATGTTGTTACTCGACTGTGTTGAGTTTGTTTCCTTTAACTAGCTGAATGAAAAAGACTAAGGAGGGGCAGCATTATCATATTTCCCATCATGCTTTGTTGCGGGTTGTTTTTTAGAATAGTTGTAATATCTATGTTTCCGCATGCACATTGATCGATTAACTGATCTTATACAACACAAAGATACATCTTTTTTTAACTAATGCAATCTGTAAGTGGTTGGACTTATTTCACCCGTTATTGAGATGGTTGTTCCAGTTTAGATGGCTTAGGTAGTCTCATTTATCTATCTTCCAAACCTTGGAAGTCATTCTACGGCACGTCTACTCCCTCTCCGGCATTCGACATCCCCAGTTGATTCATTATTATGCACACCTGCCACCATTGTTACGAGACTCACCTGGACTCCATCACCTTCCTGATTATGTCACCTATACAGTTGAAGTTGGAAGTTTACATACACTTAGGTTGGAGTCATTAAAACTCGTTTTCAACCACTCCACAAATTTCTTGTTAACAAACTATAGTTTTGGCAAGCCGATTAGGACATCTACTTTGTGCATGACACAAGTAATTTCTCCAACAATTGTTTACAGACAGATTATTTAACTTCTTGAGAATACAGGGGGTGCTATTTTTCCATTAGCATAATTTGCTCTACAGATTAAACTGCCTCTTATTCAATTATTGCTCTTACTATATGCATATAAATAATACCATTGGAAAGAAAACAATCTCTAGTTTCTAAAACCGTTTCAATTTTGTCTCTGAGTGATACAGAAGTCATTTGACAGCACTTTCCATGACCAAGAAGAAAAAAGCAAGATGTGTATGCCAGCTTCAACGCTCTGCCTATATATGGTCGTGCCCCCTATGACCCGAAACACACCTCATTGGCCTTCCTCTGGGTGTCAAGAGGAACGTCAGAGGAAAAATATCTTGTTTATCTGGACTGACGTGAAATGAGAGCTATTCTTTGGCGTGACCGACAACTTCCCGTTCTCTAAATCGTGCGACTTGTAGCTGCGATTGTCTTCTGTTGTGCGGCCATTATGGATGAAAACTATCTCCGTCTCGAAGTTTGTTTGATACATGTGACCAGATCATCGTAATGTATGTTTTTCAATATAGTTTAATCGATTATTTGAATTTTTTCGGGAGTTTTGTGGTGTTCCGTTGTCTGTTTTATTTACGTTTGAGAGATCCGTGCCACTCGACCAGTACCTGTGCTAATGGAGTGGGAAAGGAACAATTCTGAACGGAACCAACGACTCATCTTGACAAAGGACACTTTGATCAACATTCTGATGAAAGATCAGCCATAGTAAGACCCAATTTACGATGTTATATCATATCTGTTGTGCATGTGAACTGGCCGTGGGGCCTAGCGAATCTGCCTGGTATAGCTATGCTAATTTAGCGCTACATTTTGTTTTCGTTATAAAACATTTAATAAATCTGAAATATTGTTTGGATTCACCAGATGTTGGGCTTTCAATATCTGTACGCTGTGTATTTTTCTGAAATGTTTTAAGATGAGTATTGTTATAGTTGACGTTGTCTCTGTAATGATTTGTTCTGGCTGGGTCAGCACTATTTCAGATTGCAGCTGCAATGTAGAACTGTGATTTATACCTGAAAAATGCAAATTTTTCCAAAAAAAAAACTATGCTATACCATAAATATGTTATCAGACTGTCATCTTATGAAGTTGTTTCTTGGTTAGTGGCTATATATATTTTTATTTAGTCGAATTAGTGATAGCTACTGACGCAGGAAAAAACTATTGGGAGTAAAAAAATCGTGTCCTTTCTAACGTGGTTAGCTAATAGATTTACATATTGTGTCTTCCCTGTAAAACATTTAAAAAATCTGAAATGGTGGCTTTATTCACAAGACCTGTATCTTCATCTGGTGTCTTGGACTTGTGATTTAATGATATTTAGATGCTACAAGTTACTTGTGACGTATGCTAAGCTATGCTACTCAGTGGGGGGGGGGGGGGGGGTGCTACCGGATCAGGGTTGGTGATCGTGAGAAGTTTAACTTATAAATCACAATTCAGTGGGTCAGAAGTTTACATACACTAAGTTGACTGTGCCTTTTAACAGCTTGGAAACAGCTATGTCATGGCTTTAGAAGCTTCTGATAGGCTAATTGACATAATTTGAGTCAATTGGAGGTGTACCTGTGGATGTATTTCAGCCCTACCTTCAAACTCAGTGCTCGTTGCTTGACATCATGGGGAAATCAAAGAAAATGTACACCTGAAGGTACCACGTTCATCTGTACAAACAATAGTCCGCAAGTATAACACCACTGGAGCCACGCCCCGTCATACGCTCAGGAAGAAGGACGCGTTCTGTCTCCTCGAGATGAACGTACGTCTGGTGCGAAAAGTGCAAATCAATCCCAGAACAACAGCAAAGGACCTTGTGAAGATGCTGGAGGAAACAGCTACAAAAGTATCATATCCACACGTGAAAGAGTCCTATATCAACATAACCTGAAAGGCTGCTCAGCAAGGAAGAAGCCACTGCTCCAAAACCGCCATAAAAAAGCCAGACTACGGTTTGCAACTGCACATGGGGACAAAGATAACACTTTTTGGAGAAATGTACTCTGGTCTGACGAAACAAAAATAGAACTGTTTGGCAATATTGATCATCGTTATGTTTGGAGGAAAAAGGGGGAGGCTTGCAAGCCCGAAGAACACCATCCCAACGTGAAGCACGGGGGTGGCACCATCATGTTGTGGGGTGTGCTTGCTGCAGGGAGGGACTGGTGCCTTCACAAAATAGATGGCATATGAGGGAGGAAAATGATGTGATATATTGAAGCAACATCTCAAGACATCAGTCAGGGAAGTTAAAGCTTGGTCACAAATGGGTCTTCCAAATGGACAATGACCCCAAGCATACTTCCAAAGTTGTGGCAATATGGCTTAAGGACAACAAGTCAAGGTATTGGAGTGGCCATATCACAAAGCCTTGACCTCAATCCTATAGACATTTGTGGGCAGAACTGAAAAAGTATGTGCGAGCAAGGAGGCCTACAAACCTGACTCAGTTACACCAGCTCTGTCAGGAGGAATGGGCCAGAATTCACCCTACTTATTGTGGGAAGCTTGTGGAGGCCTACCTGAAACGTTTGACCCAAGTTAAACAATTTAAAGGCAATGCTACCAAATACTAATTGAGTGTATGTAAACTTCTGACCCACTGGGAATGTGATGAAAGAAATAAAAGCTGAAATAAATAATTATCTCTATTATTCTGACATTTCACATTCTTAGAATAAATTGGTGATCCTAACTGACCAAAGACAGGGAATTTTTCTAGGATTAAATGCCAGGAATTGTGAAATAATGAATATAAATGTTTGTAAACGTCCGACTTCAACTGTATCTGTCACTCCCTAAGGTTCTTTCCCCAGGTGTTATTGTTTCCGTTCCTGTGTTTCATGTCTGTACGCTATTCGTGTTTCTTGTTTCGTTCCATGTTCCGTTATTCATTAAATTCACTCCCTGTACTACTCTTAACGTACAAGTTACATTCCAGCTCTGTCTGGATTCCAATATGAATTATATAACTCTTTGTAAACCAGCAAAATATGACTTGCTGATGTGGCATGAAAACAAAGGAGTTTCAGACCACTCTGTTAGGGTAAACATATGTTGTTGAAGTATGGTATAGTAAAAAAAAGCAATACCGTGCCATAAACAATAAAATAATCACTTGGTGAAGGCTACAGGACTGAAAGCCAATAAAAGCTAAAATCATGTCTCTATCACTAGCGTACACAGTCATGGGTGGTACAGGTACTGCTAGAATTCACTCGAAAGGCACCCTGGGATATAGGCTTTACACCCTACAGTGTTAAAACAACACCCCAAAATGGGTTACTGTAACACCACAGGTGTTAATTCCCTAACACTGAGAACGTTTTAAGAATTTACCCATGGTGTTAGTTCAACACTATTTCGATGGGTCACAAACACACTAAGAAAGTGTTACATTTAACACTGTGGGTGTTAAAATTCTGATCTGAAATTTGATGTGTATGTTGTTTACTCTCCAGAGCTGGTGACACTTGGTGATGGACAACAGGTACACACACTGTGGCAAGTTAGCTGAATTACTATAGCAACACACATATTTTATATATATATATATATATCTATAAATATATACAGTGGGGAGAACAAGTATTTGATACACTGCCGATTTTGCAGATTTTCCTACTTACAAAGCATGTAGAGGTCTGTCATTTTTATCATAGGTACACTTCAACTGTGAGAGACGGAATCTAAAACAAAAATCCAGAAAATCACATTGTATGATTTTGATACCTTCAGGTTTCGGGGCTGTCGCTGGGGCAATACGGACTTTCAGCTCCCTCAAAGATTTTCTCATTGGGTTCAGGTCTGGAGACTGGCTAGGCCACTCCAGGACCTTGAGATGCTTCTTACGAGGCCACTCCTTAGTTGCCCTGGCTGTGCTGTTTCGGGTCGTTGTCTATGCTGGTAATGACCCAGCCACGACCATCTTTCATGCTCTTACTGAGGGAAGGAGGTTGTTGGTCAAGATCTCGCGATACATGAGCCCCATCCAATCCTCCCCTCAATACGGTGCACGTCGTCCTGTCCCTTTGCAGAAAAGCATCCCCACAAGAATGATGTTTCCACCTCCATGGTTCACGGTTGGGATGGTGTTCTTGGGGTTGTACTCATCCTTCTATTCCTCCACAACACGCTAGTGGAGTTTAGAGCAAAAAGCTCTATTTTTGTCTCATCAGACCACATGACCTTCTCCCATTCCTCCTCTGGATCATCCAGATGGTCATTGGCAAACTTCAGACCGGGCCTGGCACATGCGCTGCGCTGCAGCAGGGACCTTGCGTGCGCTGCAGGATTTAACTTCATGACGGGCGTAGTTGTGTTACTAATGGTTTTCTTTGAGACTTTGGTCCAGCTCTCTTCAGGTCATTGACCAGGGTCCTGCCGTGTGTGTCTGGGCTGATCCTCGACATTCCTCATGATATTGATGCCCCACAGGTGAATCTTGCACTGGAGCCCCAGACCGAGGGTGATTGACCGTTCATCTTGAACTTCTTCCATTTTCTAATAATTGTGGCCACAGTTGTTGCCTTCTCACCAAGCTGCTTGCCTATTGTCCTGTAGCCATCCCAGCCTTGTACAGGTCTACCAATTTATCCCTGATGTCCTTACACAGCTCTCTGGTCTTGGCCATTGTGAGAGTTGGGAGTCTGTTTGATAGTGATGTGGACAGGTGTCTTTTATACAGGTAACGAGTTCAAACAGGTGCAGTTTAATACAGGTAATGAGTGGAGAACAGGAGGACTTCTTTAAAGAAAAACTAACAGGTCTGTGAGAGCCGTAATTCTTACTGGTTGGTAGGTCGATCAAATACTGATGTTCATGCAATAAATGCAAATTAATTACTTAA
>NC_036848.1:36003328-36011209 GCF_002910315.2 Salvelinus sp. IW2-2015 | reverse complement strand
AAAAATTACAGACCTCTACATGCTTTGTAAGTAGGAAAACCTGCAAAATCGTCAGTGTATCAAATACTTGTTCTCCCCACTGTATATATATATATACATCTCTTTTGAAGCTCATGGAGTTGAGATGTGAAATACTATGTCTCTTGGCTTTGAAATTGAAATGCTTATTATCCACTTCAGATGATTTGATTGCTTTTACCATAAGTCAGTGAACATGGTGGAATTGTAGCTAAATAACACACGGCGGCTTGATTTCCATTGCAGCATGAGTATCAATAACTGATTTGCTATGGCCTGCGAGCAAAGGCAGGCTGTTAAACACCAGGTCTGACACGCTCAGTGCCCCAAGCTGTCCACAGACACATTAAAGAATGAAATAAGCTTGTGTGTGCATGTGAGAGAGAGACCGAGAGAGAGTGAGAGAGAGCGAGAGAGAGAGAGAGAGAGAGAGAGAGCGAGAGAGAGCGAGAGAGAGAGAGAGCGAGAGAGAGAGAGAGAGAGCGAGAGAGAGCAAGAGAGAGAGAGAGAGATTAAATAGCCCAGTTTAAAGAACCCAGGTTAAAAACAGTTAAGTGGTTAGAACTCAAACAGAGAAAGAGAGAGAAAGGGAGAGTGAGATTAAATAGCCCATGCACAGCCAGCTTAAAGAACCCAGGTTTAAAACAGTCAAGTGGTTAGAACTCAGAGAGACAGGGAGAGAGAGAAGGGGTAGACACAGACAGAGAGAGGGTGGTGAATGGAAATTAAGACTTGATTATTCTCTTGTACCTTCAGCTCCTGGCTATAGTCTAGTCCCGGAGCAGTGTACTAGATCAGTGCCTTGTGCTGCACCAGGTGGCAGTCAAATGTGCTAACACTGCTCAGGTGTGGCACACGCACGCACACGCACACATACGCACACATGCGCACACATGCACACACACACCTGTGCCTTCCCTTGCCTCTGTGTTGGATCTAATTAGGGATAGAGAAGTAAGTGAAGCTCACTGCGTTCACACCTGACATGGTCCATCAGCGTTTCCTCCTTCTCTGCGGCAGATATTCTAATGCAAACAAATAGAACATCAGAAAATCATCAACATGTTCTCAATATAAAATCAGAGTTAATATGAATGTTTGTTGCGGCAGTGAGACCACGGTTTGGAAAACAGCACGGTGTCAGCTGTAGGGCAGGACGGTAGGAGGGTAGCTGTTGGGCAGTGGTGCACCGTTTCCCGTATGGGCTCATGCTGCCGGTAAGCTCCTGGTAACCCCTGGTGGAGCCGGTTCTGGCCAGTGAGCCGGTGCTAAGTCTCCAGCGGGCGGTGGGATGAAGGGAGGATGATGGCTCAGAATGAGAATAGCATAGCGGAGAGGATGGTAGGGTTTGCTTGCTCCCCTGCCCTCTCTCTCTCTCTCTGGGCAGGACTTCTCTCAGATCCTGCTCAAATCTGATAGGGAGTGTGTGTGTGTGTGTGTGTGTGTGTGTGTGTGTGTGTGTGTGTGTGTGTGTGTGTGTGTGTGTGTGTGTGTGTGTGTGTGTGTGTGTGTGTGTGTGTGTGTGTGTGTGTGTGTGTGGTTGTGTGGTGTGTTGTGTCGTGTGTGTGTGTGTGTGTGTGTGTGTGCATGCAGTCATCTGTTTCTGTGTGTGTTATGGACAGTTAAACAGAGCTCTGATAAAAGCCTGCAGGCAGATGCCCTGTATATGAATAGAACATAGAAAACATGCACAGTGCATAAACTCCCCATCCAGGTCACGATTACCTAACCTAGATGTCAAACTGACATCCAGGACTGAGCATAACTCTATAAAACCACTAGATTACTCATCATGACCAATCCACTACACTGAATTGAACATTACTGCTCCACTTACTCCTTGCTAGAGCTCGCTCTCTAGCCCGTCCTGACGAGGAACCACTGCACTGGGAGTCTGGGCTGCATCATGTAAGTTCCATGCTTATGCTGCACAGACGTTAACACACTTGAATAATGCACCACGGCATGTAGAAAGTTTGAAACGGTTCAGTCTGCTTCGCAGAACAATGTCCATACCTGCTTGAACACTTTACAAAGCAAGAAGATACTGGTAGCTTCCAGCTTCGTAGGCTAACTTTCCTTGCTAGCTTACAGCTGAAGCTGACATCAATTCACTACCCTAGTACTTTGTTTGTGATAATATGCAAACCATAACACTAAATATGCAGATTTTCACAACTTTATTAATTTACTTAATCATGGGGCTACAGTCCCTTACATGTTGGGACTTATTTTTATAATAGTGATCAACAACATTTTCAGAGAAATAGCAATGTCTTATATTATAAAAATGTGCGCTGTCTCTTTAAGCAGCTTTGCATGCGTAGCCAGTTGATTCGGTGAAGGAGACATGAGGCAGAGACACTTTTTTACCAGTATCTCTGTGTGAGGGAGATGATCAAGTGAATGGATGAAGTTGTTAAAATCTGCAAATGTTGCGCTATGGTCCCAAATGGACGGGAAACAGATTGCTTTTTATCTGTAGCCCCATGAGACCAGTCAAAACAAGCTCACCAACTCAATGCATGCACACACTCCTATTGCATATGCATTCACCTGTATTCTTGATTCTTGATTCACCTAGTTTATAAATAGAGGTTTAGCATTCAAATATATTATTATCAGTATGTTACTATGTAGTTACATTGTTAAAAACAATTTAACTGGATTGTATTATTGGATAATTGATTAATGCATACATGGCTTTCTCTGAAAAAAGAATATATAGTGAACTCAAAAGATGCCTAACGATTAAACAGCATTAGTTGAGTTGATCTGTCTGGATCAAGTGCCATTCTGTGACTTTGGCTAACACACCTTCTTGTTTTGCCGTGGTATTGTTTTGGTATTGAGCACGGTGATGGTATCGACTATCGTGATACTAAATCTGGTATCGGTATCGAAGTCAAAATTCTGGTATCGTGACAACACTAATGGAGAGCGCTCTCAACAAGCCACAGTTAGGCCTACAGCACCATGGAATAACATAAACAATAGGACTGGAATAGGGATAGAAATCGCCGCACATTATTTAATGCTTCCATATAGACCCTTTTCTGTGTTTGCAAACATTGCAAGATGGTGGAAGAACACGGGGAGTTCTTATACAACGCTAGCCCAAAAAAAGCCTCTATTTACATGTTGCTTATGAGTGCATTTCACACTACTTTTGGATTATAATTAGATTGTAAGGCTCGTATGAATGTCCTGTTTAATATAATGTTCGTGTCATCATCACAAATCAATTATACTTAAACAATTCTACTTCAACCGGTAAAATGTCTCTTTGGCTAGATTTTGCTATAGCCTATATCAATGAGTGTTAACATTCTAGCTGACTTCTGCATCCAAAACAGTTATTTTGCAAAGATCACAACCAAATATAATATTCCAGCAAGAATCAAAACATCATTGTAAGCGTATGAGAACCCCCAAAAAAGTACTTTTGTTTGGAAGTAATACAACATGTTGAATGTACGCAGATGGCAATGGCTTTCTTACTGCAGTCAAGAGTTGCGCATGACGTCAGTTTCTCGTGTACTGGAAAGGGGTCTATAGTTCATTGCAACATTTTGACCAGAAGGCTATATTGGGCCTTGACTCCAACCCAGTGAGTTTGAAGTCCAAAAATACAGAACTGCTTACAGTGTGCAATCCCCACAAAACTAGCTGGTTCAACACTGCTGCAGCACAAAATAAAGTGAATTCATTACATAGCTTTTCAGAGCGTTGGATGGTCTGAAACTTAGAACTCAGCAGCAACATCAAGGCCTGAGAAGCGTCCTTATGCTCTCCCAGCCTGGCTCAGACAGAGATATATTCAGCACAGAAAAAGCTGACACATCCACACACAGAACAGAAGTTAACACTATAGGCATGACGTACTGTAAATAAACACAGGAAACTCTAGAGGATTTGCATTTGGGCTGGTTTGAATCCCAGAGCCGACTAGGTGAAACATTTGTCGATGTGCCCTTGAGCAAGCCACCTAGCCATAATTCCTCCTGTAAGTCGCTCTGGATAAGAGTGTCTGCTAAATGACTAGAACACTACATTTACATTGTATGATAATGTTGACATGATTCCAAGAGTCTACTACTGTTCAGAAACAACTGAACTGAAAGAAACACACACTCAGAGTACAGTACAAGCAGAAAACGAAAGAAAAGTTGTGTTTCAGTAGTTGTAGATGTTAGTACAATACAAGTAGCTGTCCTTCAATTGTCATTAGCAATGAACGATCTGAGAACAACGATTATTACTTGGAGTTTCACCACGGAGAGGAACAACATCACAACAAGCTGCAGTTGTTTCAGATCACAGCACGTGATGGAGAATGGAAACTGCACCTCAAACTGAAGGACATAGATCTGTCTGTGTGTCTGTGTGTGTGTGTGTGTGTGTGTTTGTGCGTGCGTGCGTTTGTGATTGCGTGCGTACCTGTATGTGTGTGTGTGTGTGTGTGAGCCCTTGTGTGACTGACAGCTCAGATATATGCAGCTTTATGCATTTACCTCTGGGGTGCACTTACCCGATGGATCACCCTCTCCATGCATCTCTTTCACCATAATTCCAGGTAAATTTACATCTTTTAGACCCTGAAATAGCAGCTGTATTTCCATTCCTCAATAGCAGCCATCAATTATAATGCAGTGGATACACACTTAGAAAATAAGGTCCCTCAAGGGTTCTTTTGGAAGGGTGATGGTCCCTTTGAGGCCTTCAATGGTTCTTTGCAGTTCAGAAAAGGGTTCTTTCCTCTTTTTATGATAATGAATATTTAGGCGTGTGGTTTGCTCACATCTTTTCTTGTGTAACTGTGATTGAGAGTGTCATTCCAGTTTATCTAATCTGCTGTGTTATGCAAGTACATGTTTAATATGACTTGGCCAGTGACGGTTCATTTTGAAAGAATCACATATGCCCTGGTGTCAATTGAGAACACTTGATTAAATCAGTGGTTCTCAATTCTCTCCTCAGCGACCCCCAGCTTTTCCAGAACTGGACAGTAAAAAGTGTAACTTATTTTTATGGTAACTTACTGGCAGCCAGTTACCTGTTACTCCCTGTAAAAAGTTACAGTATGTTACCATAAATTCCAAAGTAACTTTGCTTTAACAGTATATTACTGTAAAAAAAGCACTTCTTTACAGTAATGTACTGATTAAGCAAAGTTTCTTTGGAATTTGTAACCATAGCAGAACCCTTTTTGGTGCTACATGGAACCTTTTATTGATGGTTCTTCATAGAACCCTTTTTTAAATTTAATTTAACTAGACAGGTCAGTTAAGAACAAATTCTTATTTACAATGACGGCCTACCCCGGCCAAACCTGGACGATGCTAGGCCAATTGTGCGCCGCCCTATGAGACAGCCGGATATGATGCAGCCTGGATTCAAACCAGGGACTGCAGTGATGCCTCTTGCACTGAGATGCAGTGCCTTACACCGCTGCGCCACTCGATAGCCCATTCTAAGTTCAATTTAGAACCTTATGAGCGTGGTTCTTTTTAGAACCTTCAAAAAAAGGTTCTATATAGCACCGAAAAGGGATCTACATCCAAATAACCCTTATTTGGTACTATATAGTATACAAATGTCCATCTGATAATCACACGTTGCTATTTATTGTTGACAAGCAGATGTCACTAATATGCATCGTAAACCGATAATGAAGCTCAGAGTTACTGTTTTTCGGCACAATTTGATGAAAGCGCCGAAGCATTCAGAAAGCCAATGTTTCCCATGACTTGTTCTTTGTAGATCCTTTAAAATAACTATAAAGGATTTTTTATTCTGGTTATCCATATTATATTGGTAAAATTCCATGGGTTTTATTAATGTGTTTATTAACAAGTTGAATCAGGTGTGCTAGCTCTGGAACAGCTGTGGGTCCCTGAGGACCAGTCAAAAGATTGGACACACCTACTCATACAAGGGTTTTTCTTTATTTTGACTATTTTCTACATTGTAGAATAATAGTGAAGACATCAAAACTATGAAATTACACATATGGGATCATGCAGTAACCAAAAAAGTGTTAAACAAATCAAAATATATTTTATATTTGAGATACTTCAAAGTAGCCATCCTTTGCCTTGACAGCTTTGCACATGCTTGGCATTCTCTCAACCAGCTTCATGAGCTAGTCACCTGGAACGCATTTCAATTAACAGGTGTGCCTTGTTAATTTGTGGAATTTATTTTCTTCTTAATGCGTTTGAGCCAATTAGTTCTGTTGTGACAAGGTAGGGGTGGTATACAGAAGACAGCCCTATTTGGTAAAAGACCAAGTCCATATTATGGCAAGAACAGCTCAAATAAGCAAAGAGAAATGACAGTCCATCATTACTTTAAGACATGAAGGTCAGTCAATCCGGACAATGTGCAGTCTCAAAAAACATCAAGCACCATGATGAAACTGGCTCTCATGAGGACTGCCACAAGAAAGGAAGACCCAGAGTTACCTCTGCTGCAGAGGATAAGTTAATTTGAGTTACCAGCCTCAGAAATTGCAGCCCAAATAAATGCTTCACAAAGTTCAAGTAACAGACACATCTCAACATCAACTGTTCAGAGGAGACTGCGTGAATCAGACCTTAATGGTCGAATTGTTGCAAAGAAACCACTACTAAAGGACACCGATAATAAGAAGAGACTTGCTTGGGCCAAGAAACACAAGCAATGGACATTAGATCGGTGGAAATCTGTCCTTTGGTCTGATGAGTCCACGTTTGAGATTTTTTATTCCAACCACTGTGTCTTTGTGAGACGCAGAGTAGATGAACGGATGATCTCTGCATGCGTGGTTCCCACCTTGAAGCATGGAGGAGGAGGTGTGGGAGTGCTTTGCTTGTGACACTGTCATCCACTTCTTTAGAATTCAAAGCACACTTAACCAGTATGGCTACCACGGCATTCTGCAGTGATACGCCATCCCAAATCGTTTGCGCTTAGTGGGACTATCATTTGTTTTTCAACAAGAAAATGACCCAACACACCTCCAGGCTGTGTAAGGGCTACTAAGGCAAAGGGTAGCTATTTGAAGAATCTCAAATATAAAATATATCGATTTGTTTAACACTTTTTTGGTTACTACATGATACCATGTGTAATTTCATAGCTTTGATGTCTTCACTATTATTCTACAATGTAGAAAATAGTCAAAATAAAGAAAATGCCAAAAGTGTGCAAAGCTGTCATCAAGGCAACGGGTGGCTACTTTGAAGAATCTCAAATATGTGACCGTTTCAGGAAGCTAGGCGTATGTTGCGGGTCACTACTTCACAGGAGAGCCGTTTGAACGTAAACAATTTAAAAAAAATCTAAATGTGTTTTTGGGCAGAAATGCCTTCTCGAACATGTGAACTTTCACGTACCTTAATGGGGTTGCAGGTATCCTAGTGGTTAGACCATTGGGCCAGTAACTGAAAGGTTGCTTGATCGAAGGTTGCTCTACTGCTCTCTCTTCGTCCGCCCACGTGTTCTCGCACACCCCGAGAGCTTCTGGTCAGCGGGGTGGTGGCACCGGGATCCTCATCTCTCCCAAGTGGTCATTCTCTCTTTCTCCCCTTACCCATCTGTCTATCGCCTCCTTTGAATTCCATGCTGTCACAGTTACCAGCCCTTTCAAGCTTAACATCCTTATCATTTATCGCCCTCCAGGTTCCCTCGGAGAGTTCATCAATGAGCTCGATGCCTTGATTAGCTCCTTTCCTGAGGACGGCTCACCTCTCACAGTTCTGGGCGACTTTAACCTCCCCACGTCTACCTTTGACTCATTCCTCTCCTCGTCTGCCTCCTTCTTCCACTCCTCTCCTCTTTTTTTTTTGTTTGTTTGGTGACCTCACCCTCTCACGCTAT
>NC_036848.1:35998226-36002337 GCF_002910315.2 Salvelinus sp. IW2-2015 | reverse complement strand
ATTACCTTCTTGATCCAAATCAGTCAGGTTTCAAGACTAGTCATTCAACTGAGACTGCCTTCTTCTTGTATCACGGAGGCGCTCCGCACTGCTAAAGCTAACTCTCTCTCCTCTGCTCTCATCCTTCTAGACCTATCGGCTGCCTTCGATACTGTGAACCATCAGATCCTCCTCTCCACCCTCTCCGAGTTGGGCATCTCCGGCGCGGCCCACGCTTGGATTGCGTCCTACCTGACAGGTCGCTCCTACCAGGTGGCGTGGCGAGAAGCTGTCTCCTCACCACGTGCTCTCACCACTGGTGTCCCCAGGGCTCTGTTCTAGGCCCTCTCCTATTCTCGCTATACACCAAGTCACTTGGCTCTGTCATAACCTCACATGGTCTCTCCTATCATTGCTATGCAGACGACACACAACTAATCTTCTCCTTTCCCCTTCTGATGACCAGGTGGCGAATCGCATCTCTGCATGTCTGGCAGACATTATCAGTGTGGATGACGGATCACCACCTCAAGCTGAACCTCGGCAAGACGGAGCTGCTCTTCCTCCCGGGGAAGGACTGCCGTTCATGATCTCGCCATCACGGTTGACAACTCCATTGTGTCCTCCTCCCAGAGCGCTAAGAAACTTGGCGTGATCTGGACAACACCCTGTCGTTCTCAACTAACATCAAGGCGGTGGCCCGTTCCTGTAGGTTCATGCTCTACAACATCCGCAGAGTACGACCCTGCCTCACACAGGAAGCGGCGCAGTCCTAATCCAGGCACTTGTCATCTCCCGTCTGGATTACTGCAACTCGCTGTTGGCTGGGCTCCCTGCCTGTGCCATTTAAACCCCTACAACTCATCCAGAACGCCGCAGCCCGTCTGGTGTTCAACCTTCCCAAGTTCTCTCACGTCACCCCGCTCCTCCGCTCTCTCCACTGGCTTCCAGTTGAAGCTCGCATCCGCTACAAGACCATGGTGCTTGCCTACGGAGCTGTGAGGGGAACGGCACCTCAGTACCTCCAGGCTCTGATCAGGCCCTACACCCAAACAAGGGCACTGCGTTCATCCACCTCTGGCCTGCTCGCCTTCCCTACCACTGAGGAAGTACAGTTCCCGCTCAGCCCAGTCAAAAACTGTTCGCTGCTCTGGCCCCCCAATGGTGGAACAAACTCCCTCACGACGCCAGGACAGCGGAGTCAATCACCACCTTCCGGAGGACACCTGAAAACCCCAACCTCTTTAAGGAATACCTAGGATAGGATAAAGTAATCCTTCTCACCCCCCCCCCCCCTTAAAAGATTTAGATGCACTATTGAAAGTGGCCGTTCCACTGGATGTCATAAGGTGAATGCACCAATTTGTAAGTCGCTCTGGATAAGAGCGTCTGCTAAATGACTTAAATGTAAATGTAAATGAATCCCCGAGCTGACAAGGTAAAATCTGCCGTTCTGCCCGTGAACAAGGCAGTTATCCCACCTTTCCTAGGCCGTCATTGTAAATAAGAATTTGTTCTTAACTGACTTGCCTAGTTAAATAAAGGTTCATAAAAAAAATTATAACAAACTTTTATGGCATCTGTAAAAATGTATATAATTGTTAATTATGAGCCTAGTTGGTTAAGCCAAAGAAAAAGCCAGCAACCTTCCTGCTAGACATGATTGACTGAGATAATGAGTGGTCTGCCATATAGAGCGCTTCTGTCTATTTGAGCTGGATAGTGTAGTTAATCCTGTCTAACGCGGCTTTTTTATGTATTAAATTGTGTATTAAAACTGCATAAGTGTTGCTCTCCACTTTCTAGAGGACTGAGTTTTGAAATCAGTGGAATTAGAGTATGATAGCTAAGGAGATGGAGAAAAAAACGGATTACATCTTCAAACTAAGGGCAACCATGGCATCCGAGAGGAGACACGTCCAACCATGAATGATGTATACGGGTAAGATAGTCGAGCTAGCTACATTTTCATCTGTTACATGTTTCAAATGTTGACAGAAAGAGCCATTTGCTTGGCTTGCTATAGTGTAATGTTAGCTAGCTAACATTGAACCTGGTTGGTTAGCTACCTGCAGATACATGCAAGGCAGTACATCAAATCAAATGTAATTTGTCACATGACATGCTGACTTACAAGCCCTGAAACAACAATGCAGTTTAACTTCTCTAGGGTAGGGGGCAGCATTTGGAATTTTGGATGAAAAGCATGCCCAAATTAAACTGCCAGCTTCTCGGGCCCAGAAGATATGATATGCATATAACATAATAGAAAACACTCTAACGTCTCCAAAACTGTAAAAATAGAGTCTGTGAGTATAACAGAACTGATTTGGCAGGCGAAAACCTGAGAGAAAAAACTACTCCCCGAATGGATTTTTTTGGTTTTGTAGTTTTCTATTCAATGCCATTACAGTATCCATTGACTTAGGACTCAAATTGCAGTTCCTATGCCTTCCACTAGATGTCAACAGTCTTTAGAAATTGTTTCAGGCTTGTATTCTGAAAAATGAGGGAGTAAGAGCAGTCTGAATGAGTGGACCCTAAAGTGTCACAGAGCTTTTTCATGCGCGAGATCGAGAGAGTGCCTTTCTTGTTAACCTTTCATTTTGACGACGTTATTGTCCGGTTGAAATTATTATCGATTATTTAGGCTAAAATAACCTGAGGATTGAATATAAACATTGTTTGACATGTTTCTATGAACTTTACGGATACAATTTAGATTTTTTTTTGGATTCACAAGAAGTTAAGCTTTAAACCTATGTAAAATATGTTTTTTTCCCAGAATTTTTATAATGAGTATTTCTGTATTTGAATTTGGCACCCAGCAGTTTCACTGGCTGTTGAAGAGGTGGGACGCTAACGTCTCACGTAACCAAGAGAGGTTAAGAAAAACACCTAAAGAAAAATAATAAATAAAAGTAACAAATAATTAAAGAGCAGCAGCAAAATAACAATAGCGAGGTTATACACAGGGGGTACCGGTACAGAGTCAATGTGCAGGGGCACCGGTTAGTCAAGGTAATTGAGGTCAAATATACATGTAGTTAGAGTTATTAAAGTGACTTATGCATAGATAATAACAGAGAGTAGCAGCAGCGTAAAATAGGGGGGGGGGAGGGGGGCAATGCAAATAATCTGCGTAACCATTTGATTAGATTTCAGGAGTCTTATGGCTTTGGTGGAAGCTGTTTAGAAGCCTCTTGGATCTAGACTTGGCGCTCCGGATCCGCTTGCCGTGCGGGTAGAAGAGAGACAGTTTATGACTAGAGTGGCTGGAGTCTTTGACAATTTTTAGGACCTTCCTCTGACACCGCCTGGAATAGAGGTCCTGGATGGCAGGAAGCTTGGACCCAGTAATGTACTTAGGGTCCTGTTTGACATACTACCTTGTAGTGCCTGCGGTCAGATGCCGATTCAGTGCCATACCAGGACGTGATGGAACCAGTCAGGACTTCGATGGTGCAGCTGTATACCTTTTGAGGAACTGAAGTCTTTTCAGTCTCCTGACAGGAATAGGTTTTGTTGTCCTCTTCTTCACGGCTGTCTTGGTGTGCTTGGGCCATGTTAGTTTGGTTGGTGAGTGGATACCAAGGAACTTGAAGCTCTCAACCTGCTCCACTACAGCCCAGTTGATGAGAATGGGGCATGCTCGGTCCTCCTTTTCCTGTAGTCCACAATCATCTCCTAGTCTTGATCACGTGAGGGAGAGGTTGAGTCCTTGCACCCAACGGCCAGGTGTCTGACCTCATCCCATATATGCTGCTCTGTCGTTGTTTGGTGATCAAGCCTACCACTGTTGTGTTACCAGCAAACTTAATGGTGGTGTTGGAGTCGTGCCTGGCCGTGCAGTCATGAATGAATAGTGAACATCATGAGTTGTGATTATGGTGCTGCTAGTTTTACCTAGCAGTTAGCTAACGTTATGTGTATGGGCTGGTCACGTTCCTGACCTGTTTTGTATTGTGTTAGTTGGTCAGGACGTGAGTTTGGGTGGGCAGTCTATGTTTTCTGTTTCTATGTTGGTTAATGGGTACCTAATATGGTTTCATATTAGAGGCAGGTGGTTTTCATCTCCTCTGATTGAGAATCATATTAAGGTATAGTTTCACAGTGTTTGTTATGATGGTGG
>NC_036848.1:35986412-35998133 GCF_002910315.2 Salvelinus sp. IW2-2015 | reverse complement strand
GGTCGGGCAGTCTATGTTTTCTGTTTCTATGTTGGTTAATGGGTACCTAATATGGTTCTCAATTAGAGGCAGGTGGTTTCATCTCCTCTGATTGAGAATCATATTAAGGTAGGTAGTTTCACAGTGTTTGTTTGTGGGTGTGTCTCCTGTGTCTGTGTCTATGTTGCACCATACGGACTGTTTTCGGTTTGTTTGTTTGTTTCGTTTTATGTAGTCATTTTTCCTGTTCGTGCGTTCTTCGAGTTACATGTAAGTTCTTTCGTTCAGGTTTGTCTACATCGTTTTGTTATTTGTTAGTTTTTCAAGTTTAGTCGTTTTTCTGTCGTCTTTAAAAAATTCATTATGTCATCATACCTCGCTGCATTTTGGTCTTCCGATCCTTCTCTCCTCTCCTCGTCCGAGGAGGAGGAAGACAACAGCCGTTACAGAACACCCACCAATCCCAGAACCAAAGCAGGCCGCAAGTTTGAGCAGCGGCCAAGAAACAGGACTCATGGGACTTGGGAGGAAGTATTGGAGGAAAAGGACACTGGGCTCACATTGGGAATATCGCCGCGCTCGTGAGGAGATGAGGCAGCGAGAGCCCAAGAGCGGTGGTATGAGGAGGCAGCAAGGAGACGTGGCTGGAAGCCCGAGAAGAGACCCCAAAAATTTCTTTGGGGGGCTAAGAGTAGTGGGCCGAGGGCAGGTAGGAAACCTGCGGCCACTTCCCAGGCTAACCGTGAGAGCGGGAGTACGGGCAGACACCGTGTTACGCAAGTAGGCGCGTGTCTCCTGTACGTGTGCATAGCCCGGTGCGGGTTATTCCACCTCCCCGCACTGGTAGGGCTAGTTTGGGCATTGAGCCAGGTGTCATGAGGCCGGCTCAACGCGTCTGGTCTCCAGTGCGTCTCCTCGGGCCGGCTTACATGGCACCAGCCTTACGCATGTGTCCCCGGTTCGCCTACATAGCCCGGTGCGGGTTATTCCACCTCCCCGCACTGTCGGCGATGGGGAGCATTCAACCAGGTAAGGTTGGGGCAGGCTAAATGCTCAAGGGAGCCAGTACGCCTGCACACGGTCCGGTATTTCTGGCGTACCCCCCGCCCCAGCCCAGTACCACCAGTGCCTACACCACGCACCAGGCTTCCAGTGTGTTTTCAGAGCCCTGTTCCTCCTCCACGCACTCTTCCTATGGTGCGTGTCTCCAGCCCAGTGCCTCCATTCCGGCACCACGCACTAAGCCACCTGTGCATCTCCAGAGTCCTGTACACACTGTTCCTTCTCCCCGCACTCGCCCTGAGGTCGTGCCCTTAGCCGGTACCACCAGTGCCGGTACCACGCACCAGGCCTATAGTGCGCTATGAGAGGTCAGTGTGCCCTGTCCCTGCTCCCCACACTAGCATGAAGGTGCGTTCGTTCCTTAGCCCGGTGCTCCAGTTCCGGCACCACGCACCAGGTCTACAGTGCACCTTATCCGCCGAGCCACCGTCTCCCCGCGCCTCTGAGCCATCCGTCTCCATAGCGCCATCTGAGCCATCTGTCTCCATAGCGCCATCTGAGCCACTGTTCCCAGCGCCATCTGAGCATCCGTCCCTAGCGCCATCTGAGCCATCCGTGCCCAGCGCCATCTGAGCCATCCGTCTCCATCGCCATCTGAGCCATTCCGTCTCTCCCCAGCGCCATCTGAGCCATCCGTCTCCCCAGCGCCATCTGAGCCATCTGTCTCCCAGCGCCATCTGAGCCATCCGTCTGCCAGTCCGTCTGAGCCATCCGTCTGTCCGAGCCTTAGAGCCGCCCGCTTCTGCCGAGCCGTCAGAGCCGTTCGTCAGTCAGGAGCCGCTAGAGCCATTCGTCAGTCAGGATCTGCCAGAGCCGCCAACCAGACAGGATCTGCCAAGCCGCCAACCAGACAGGATCGCCAAGCGCGCCAGACAGACGGATCTGCCAGAGCGCCAGTTGAGCATGAGCGTCCAGAGCCGTTAGTGAGCCATGAGCAGCAGAGCTCAGCGAGCCATGAGCAGCCAAGAGCCGTCAGCGAGCCATGAGCGTCTAGAGCCGTCAGCCTGCCATGAGCGTCCAGAGCCGTCAGCCTGCCATGAGCGTCCAGAGCCGTCAGCCTGCCATGAGCGTCCAGAGCCGTCAGCCTGCCATGAGCGTCAGAGCCGTTCAGCCTGCCATTGAGCGTCCAGAGCCGTCAGCCTGCCATGAGCGTCCCAGAGCCGTCAGCCTGCCATGAGCGTCCAGAGCCGTGCAGCTGCCATGAGCGTCCAGCGTCAAGCCTGCCGCATGAGCATCCGGAGCCGTCATTCATCCAGAACTGCCTCTCAGTCCAGAGCTGTCTCTCTGTCCGGAGCTGCCCTTCAGTCCAGAGCTGCCTTCAGTCCGGAGCTGCCCCTCTATCCTGAGCTACCTCTCTATCCTGAGCTACCTCTCTATCCTGAGCTATCCCTCTGTCCTGAGCTACCTCTCTGTCCTGAGCTACTTGTCCCGGAGCTGTCCTTGATCTTGGTGTTGCCCCTTAAATTAGGTGGGTATAATAAGAGGGTGGTCAGTCGGAGGGGGAACGTAAGCTGGGATGTGACTATGGTGGGGTGGGGACCTCCCCCAAGCCTGAGCCACCACCGTGGTCAGATGCCCACCCTGACCCTCCCCTAGACTTTGTGCTGGTGCGCCCGGAGTTCGCACCTTAAGGGGGGGGTTATGTCACGTTCCTGACCTTTTGTATGTGTTAGTTGGTCAGGACGTGAGTTTGGGTGGGCAGTCTATGTTTTCTGTTTCTATGTTGGTTAATGGGTACCTAATATGGTTCTCAATTAGAGGCAGGTGGTTTCATCTCCTCTGATTGAGAATCATATTAAGGTAGGTAGTTTCACAGTGTTTGTTTGTGGGTGGGTGTCTCCTGGTGTCTGTGTCTATTGTGCACCATACGGACTGTTTTCGGTTTGTTTGTTCGTTTCGTTTTAGTTAGTCATTTTTCCTGTTTCGTGCGTTCTTCGAGTTACATGTAAGTTCTTTACGTTCAGGTTTGTCTACATCGCTTTTGTTATTTGTTAGTATATCAAGTTTAGTTCGTTTTTCTGTTCAGTTGTCGTCTTTAAATAAATTCATTATGTCATCATACCTCGCTGCATTTTGGTCTTCCGATCCTTCTCTCCTCTCCTCGTCCGAGGAGGAGGAAGACGACAGCCGTTACAATGGCCTTATTTTTCGTATCTCGGAGCCATTTGCTTAGCTAGTTATAGCCAGTGTTAGCTAACTAACATTGAATCTGGTTGGTTAGATACCTGCAGATTCATGCAGGGTAGTAACGTCATGAGTTGTAATTATGGTTTATTGTTTACCTAGCTAGCTAGCTAGCTACATGTCTTAACAAAAGACTCCACTATGCAAGGAACCATTGCGTTCGTCAATTCAGTCTGACCATCTACTCCGATTTCAGAGCACTCTCGTCTGAGTGTGCCAGAGAGTGCAGAATAGCTGATGAATTTACATCCGGTGTACGCACTGAACCCGAAACGCTCTGAATTTACGAATGGACAATCTGATAGCAGAGTTGCAGTCACCAACGCTCTGAATTACATAACAGCCTAACCAGCTCTGCTAGAACGAGTAATGCTTAGTGAGCTGTTCTCTCTCACAGATGTCTGGAAGTAGCTAGCAAGTTAGCTTGGGTGCTTGACTGCTGTTGTTAGTATATTCAGATCAACCATTAAAGAGATGGGTCGGGCTAAAGCTTAAGAGGGTGTGAACGATGCTGAATGGGTCTAGACAAAGAATGGCTCTCCAATAGTAGTACCAAAACATTTAAAGGCCATTTTCTCAAAAGTGAATTTACAAGTTGATCAACTTTCAAACCAGAATTACTTCCCCAATGTTCCTCAACTGTAGTGTATGATATACCATTTTGTAGCTCTGAGTCTCTACTTTTATGCAATGTAAAAAAACACAATTTCAAATGTTGATACGTAAGATCGATTTGAGCTGGTCGGTCACATTTTTTTGGTTACTACATGATTCCATATGTGTTATTTCATAGTTGTGATGTCTTCACTATTATTCTACAATGTAGAAAATAGTCAAAATAAAGAAAAACCCTTGAATGAGTAGGTGTGTCCAAACTTTTGAGTGGTACTGTATATCAGAAATAATTACAAAATGTATGCCACTAGTACCACATGTGCCAAGGGACATTGACATTATAGTACAATGTATGAGAGAGAAATCATAAATAATGGGGTTCTTACTGTACATGTCTGGCTGGTATAAGTCAGTCAAAGACATCTGTACCAGGGCAAGGCTAAGGGCTATAAGGCTGTAGGATTCTGTCTGACGTATCTGTGGTTCACTTCTCCCTGTCATCATTAGCAGTGGAAACACGTCCAGCCCTCTTCTCAGCTCCACTCTCCCCGACGCACACGCACACACTGAAGAGCCTGGGAGACTCGGGGGAACAGCCCAATAAATCTGTCTCTATACGTGAGGCACCTCCACCTCTGTAATGGAAGAAAAGAAGGCTCTCCTGGACAGACAGACATACACAGATGGGCAGACCTCTAAAAGGGTATACCTCATCTCTGCACCTCTTAAAGGGTACACCTCTTCTGGGGGAACATAATCACAACAAAATAAAACCTAAGACAATGTAGCCTGACACCTCTTTTCAACCTTGTTATGTGGTGTTGAGCCTACTCCACACTCCTCAAGTAATCCACTGGTCCCCTATGCGTCTTGTAATACTACAGCTAGTAAGAAGAGTTCAACCGGAACCTAAAAGACACCAACCATGAATGCCAACTACATTTGCCCAAGAAGACGCAAACAAAGGAAAAACCCACACCAAACTTAGACAGGAAGCAAATCAAAAGAAAAACCCACACCAAACTTAGACAAGAAACAAACCAAAAGAAAAACCCACACCAAACTTAGACAGGAAGCAAATCAAAAGAAAAACCCACACCAAACTTAGACAGGAAGCAAATCAAAAGAAAAACCCACACCAAACTTAGACAGGAAGCAAACCAAAAAGTGTAGCAAAAACAAAATCAGGGAAGATCAGATAAATAATTGTTTTTCTAGAAATCAAAATATGGCATACAAACTAAAGGTGTTGGCCCTCCACATCTCTCAAGACAACTGCCGCAATGGGCCAGCCACTCTCAAATAGCATCTGGGCCAGCACAGGTGAAACAC
Organism: Salvelinus sp. IW2-2015; assembly: GCF_002910315.2. Taxonomy (NCBI): domain Eukaryota; kingdom Metazoa; phylum Chordata; class Actinopteri; order Salmoniformes; family Salmonidae; genus Salvelinus; species Salvelinus sp. IW2-2015. The sequence continues at coordinate 35,992,961 of NC_036848.1, read as the reverse complement.
CTTCCCACTAACGAGATGGCGCCCAGCACAGCTGTAGCCCATACGGACTAACAAGGTGACACCGAATCGTTGCGCCCTACGTGCTGACGAGCTATATGTGCTAAAGTCCAACCTCAAAATATAAATGGAAAAACCAAAACCTGTAACAGACTATAACAACACAATAATTACACAATAAAGAGGACATTAATAACAACTATATTCAGTCTAATGTGGTGCCGAGCTGACTACAAACTCCCTAAGTAAGATTTAGGCCCACTATCTGACTGCAGTAAGTACTACGACATAACTTCATTTGAGATGCAAGGGGAAAATGTGAAGGAGAGGCAGAATGATAATCCAGCTACAGGAAGTTATCCAGAGATGATTAATATGTCTCTCCTCTCCTATTTTCTCCTCATTAAGTCACTGTCTATCTGTAATGGCCTTGCTCCAACCATAGAGGATGAGAGGAGAACTGGGTTTGACTACATTAAAGACAGGTGAGAGAGGAGAGATCTTTTTTTTTTAATGAGGACAGGATATATCCATGTCATAATCAGTCTCAACATTGAACTCTGATCATGAGGGAGCCCCACAACGATATTACTCACTGTCAAACAATATGTTGTAGCTTATGGTGTGCGCGCGCTTGCATGTGTGTACATGCACTATGGAATTAATGTAACATTATACAGTACATTTCAGTCTAAGACACATAGAAATTAAAATGTGAAGCAATACTATAGAGATAAACCTAGGTTCAGTAAAGGTGGTCTTCTTGGAGCAGACAAAAACAGGCACATGGCATAAAAATCGAATCGAATCAAATGTTATTGGTCACATACACATGGTTGGCAGATGTTATTGCGAGTGTAGCGAAATGCTTGTGCTTCTAGTTCCGACAGTGCAGCTAACAAGTAATCTAACAATTCCACAACAACTACCCAATACACACAAATCTAAGTAAAGGAATGGAATAAGAATATATAAATATATAGAAAGGGAAAGAAGGATATTTCCCACAGCTGAGCATTAGAGAGAGAGAGAGTGAGAGGGAGGGCAAAAGATGGAGTGACACGTAGCATTTCAATAGGTGTTTTAGCAGTCCTTGATAAAAGCATCAGCCTCCTTATGAAGCTTCTCTACCCTACATTAGCACCAGGAAAATGGACACATACAATTGGATTTGGAGAGCAGGCACAATACATTTCAATCTGCGTCAGCGCTAACCTTGTAAATGGAAAACATATTGAACTGATAGTGAAAGGAAAAAAGTAGAGAGGACTAGGCCTAATAGGAGAGTGGCAAAGAGATGGATATAGAGAGAGAGAGGCAGGAAGAGCATGAAGAGGGGAGAGAGAATATAGAGACTTGCCAATGGTTCAATGTTGTCTAATTAGGGAAAGAAAAAGAGAGGGGAATGAATGAACTCGCGATTTCACAAAAGACCTTCATCTACTATATATGTATTTGTAAATGGGCCTCCTTTAACCTTTCAAAGCTACCATCCCTGATCAGATGAAAAACAAAATGTCGGAAAGGAAGAAAAATAAAAACCTTCACAAGAGAATAATGATCTTATTGGCTCTTAGAAATGGCTGTGTTCAAGTTAGAACCGCTCAGATAGTCCCATATTATAAACGAGCATGGCATAGTCAGCCATACACCAGTGTGTATATTTAATAACCCGCTGGCAGTGGGTTCATCCCTGATATCCCCATATAACCATGTCGGCTGCTTCATAATGTCAACAACGTTAAATGCATCATAACTACGGGACTCCAGATTTACGCTAGGCCTGTGGTAACTATGCAGTATATATGAGACTATATAGATTGATGGTATATTGCCATGATTACTTATCGCACATGGTCCAGAATGTTGATATCTGCTCAAGCATGTGTGAGGGGAGACTGTTTAAGAATATAGATTTTTGAGAAGAAAGGAGAAAAAAAGAGAGAAAATGTGTCATGCACAACAACTGGTGAATACAGTTGGAGCCTTGTGTGCAAAATGTCTCTAATAAAAAAGGTTCAAACCTGCTAAACTGTCCTAACACTGATACACAAAAAATGCTGAGTTAAAAACCACCCAGCACTGGGTAAATAGTGGACAAAACACACATTCAGATAGTTATTTTTGGCCACCCGTGAGAGTACATTTCATTCCTGTTCATCATGTTAAGTTTGTACACTGCAAACTTCACTTTTCTTTCAATATTATTGCACTACATATTCCAACATAAAAATGTTAACATTATTATTTAAATATTAGAACAATGTGGTAACTGCATAGGCACTTGAGGAACTCATACTCATAAAATCTATTTTAATATAAGGGGTGCGTACTGGCGGCAGAGAATTCAGGCGCAGGAGAGCAAAAACTGTGTTACAACGGCGCATTTTAATAATAAAAATCACCGTAAACAGAACAATCAGTACAATGGGTACAAAACCCATCGCCACCAGAATAACGTGCACTTACAACAAACAATTCCGGACAAGGACATGGTGGGAACAGAGGGTTAAATACACAACATGTAATGATGGGATTGAAACATTTACATTTACGTCATTTAGCAGACGCTCTTATCCAGAGCGACTTACAAATTGGAAAGTTCATACATATTCATCCTGGTCCCCCCGTGGGGAATGAACCCACAACCCTGGCGTTGCAAGCGCCATGCTCTACCAACTGAGCCACACGGGGCCACACGGGAAGACACACATGGAAAATTAAAATGAAAAATGGATCAATGATGGCTAGAAGACCGGCGACGCCGACCGCCGAACGCCGCCCAAACAAGGAGAGGAACCAACTTCGGCGGAAGTCATGACATTTAAAAACAACATAATAATAATTAAAAAAATTACAATCTGTGCTCAATATATATTGTAGATAACAATGCAACCGAACAGATGAAACAGAATGTAATTTACTCTCACTGGTGGCCAAAAACAACTATCTGAACGCCAGGCCCCTGGTAAGCCATGCCTCCAGTCTTCTGATCTGACGCGGTGGTTCATTTAAGTGATAATGCCCCCAAAGCCGATGTTTGGAGGATTAATTGGCATGGCTGTTTTCAGGCCTGAGACGAAGTCGAAGTAAAAAAGTGCCAATATATCCTCCAAACACCAGCTTCTTGGGCATTATCACTTTTATACAACGGGTTACCCAACACATGCAAATAATAATTAACATATTTTTATTATCTTATCTATTTCATCCTTCTATAGTCTCGACAGCAATCTAGTGTTGCTACCCAAGCCGGCTGGTCGTTTGTTCTAACGGTTCGGTTGCCAGAGACGTGACCCAGTCGTTAAGTCTTTTTGTTCTGCATCTATGGACTCAACCCAATCGTTAGTTCTAAATGTTCTATTGACATACTGGCTGGCAACGTTCCTATCCCTTGCTTGCTAGCTAGCCAACTACGGCAAACTTACAGTCACGTCAAACGGTGCAGCCAGAATAGTAGCTGCATTTGCATTTGTTTAAGCTGTTTTCTAGTGACATTTATTTGGATACATCCATAACAATTAGCTAATGAGGCGAGACATCACCTGGCATCAAAAATGTGTTCTCTCTCGTCAGGACAATGTTGTTCAGAGGAGCTAGCCAACAACCCAGCTAACACAATCATTTCAAACTGAAGCTGGAAAGACTGCAAACTAGCTGCACTTAATTTTGTTTTACCTGTTTTATATTGATATTTCTTGGTAAATATCCATATGGCTGATAAAAGCTGCATGCCTATCTGTCTCTTCCCGACACGGTCATTACTATGCGACAGCTAGAGACTGAATTTGAATATTGAAACAATGTTGCAAATGTCGGAGAGACAGACAGCAAGGATAATACAAATCTCCACTGTTGAAAACTAAATGTAAGTCTAAAAGAAATGTGAGATAATGTCTAGATGCTTTTGATAGTGGAGATCACGTTTATAAATTGCCTGGCTGGGCTGATGAGACAGTGGTTTGCGCAGTCAGATGTAACGGAGTAAATAGGTATTTTAACTTGGAATAGACACCGGCTGGAATTAGGTTTTAATTCAGGATTAGCATTCAGGATTAGACCCACCCATTGTAAAAAGCTCAATAACCCAGCATCAATAACCCAACAACGCAACTGAGTTAGCCAACTGGCTGGGTCAAAATAATCCAACGTTTTTAACCCAGCATTTTTATAGTCTACATTTCAGCAATAATCAAATGCCTCTCTCTTCTTTGACAAGAAAGTGACAAATACCTGTAATATTACAGCAGATAATTCCAGACTGAATAAATTGTATTTTAAAACTGCAGAGATAAACCAAAAAGTTAATTCGATAGAGAAGAGAGACATTGAGAATATGAGGAATGATTCAATGCTGTTCTATTACATGATCTGGAATCATACTGAACAATAGGACAGCACAACCTTGGCTTGACCTGACTAAGCCAACCAGTCCACAATCACAGGAACAACTGTACTATATAATAACAGGTTACAACACTGCATTCGGAAAGTATTCAGACCCCTTGACTTTTTAAGAAAAAAAAGTCAAAGGGTTTGAATACTTTCTGAATGTACTGCATGTATACAATGAGGGTATAGTGTTGGTTGGTTGCCTGTTGGCCAAATCCACATGGTAATTACATTACACCAACATCAGTGTGCCAACCCCTGTCCATCCCTGTCAAGTTTCTGTCACTGTCGTTTGCTGCTCTCCCCCTCTACATCTGTCAGTGTGTGGAGAAACATTGTGTGTGGGGCAACATACAGCATGATGCTGCTCCATCCATTACTTTATCCTCTCTGACTGTCTGTCAACCCACCAACCCACTACAGCACTGCCATGTCTGTACAACACAGCCTGCCAAGCTCCTGTCTCTGTCCTGATGCTAGAGCTGTGTGTATGGAGACTCCCCAGTGTGTGTGTGTGTGTGTGTGTGTGTGTGTGTGTAGATGGGAGGGTGTGTTTGTGTGTGTGTGTTCACACATGTGAGTGTGTCAGTGCGTATGTGTGTATGTGGCTGCCAGTGACTGCTCCTCTGTAATTAGTGGCTGGCGTGTAGTCGTTCCAGGGAGTGTGGTAAGCTTGTTAGAGGAAGTAATTAGTATTCATCAAGGACAGGACTCTCCAATTCACTTCATTGGCCACTGAGTGAAGTTAGCCAATTACATAGCAGTGTTTTGTTTATCTATTTTACATTTTATTGTAACTGGTAATATTTTGTTTATTGTTGCATCAGGCCACAATTGTGGTTAAATGTACTGTATTTGTGAAAGGTGCTATACAAATAAAGTTTGATGTGATTTGATTGTGGTGAGTGCAGATGGTGCTTATATAAGTTACCCGTATTAAAAACGTTCTCAGTAGGACTGCTCTAGAATCAGTTCCTCCTTGTCAATCTTATTCATTATGATCTAATAGTCAAAACGGGTCCTATAACAACACTCCTACTCCTACTCTTTGTGAATAATGCTTTATGTGAATAAGGAAAATCATATTTGTGAGCTGAACAATTGAGCTTTGCGGGACATCAAAATGATGTAGACACCAACTCCCATCCATCTACTTGCATGCATAAAAATAAGAGGCTGCTAAATCATGTTCCCTGGAGACATCATTACTGGGTTTTGGGGAGGATATCATCCAATGCAACACATAGGAACATTTTGAAATAATTATATATGGACCAAAACTCAAAGGGATTTGAGGAATTTAGCATCTAAATTGCATATCAACACTGCAGTGCACATGGTCTTCTGAGGAACACTTTATATGCATGATGTGTTTTAGAATACTTTTCCCTCTATTAAATGTCCCTCTAATGAATGCCAGTGAAAATGGATTTGTAACTAAAAATGTCTCCATTCTTCTAAATACATTTGGGTTCTTTAAAATGGCCATTATATTTCCTTCCACAATAACTATAATCACTTTTTTTTTTTAAATGTTTTACTTTAGTTTATTTTGTAAATATTTTCTTAACTCTATTTCTTGAACTGCATTGTTGGTTAAGGGCTTGTAAGTTAGCATTTCACGATAAGTTCTACACCTGTTGTATTCGGCGCAAATATATTTGATTTGTTGTCTGAGACATAATGGAGGGGGCCTTGTAATGAGAGCCAGACCACACAGTGCAGTCGCATATCCCTCCCTCTGATCAGGAGGCTGGGGTGTGAAACTGCAGGAAGTAAAGCTGCTGCTCAGAGTCTCCACTCACCATGACCCACTTTGCTGTGAATCACGCTGCAGAGCACAAAGCACTGTCTGAACACACACACACACACACACACACACACACACACACACACACCAACAGTAGGACCTGCCCACTCATTCTCCCAACAGTAGGACCTGCCTCCACTCCTTCTCCCACAGTAGGACTGCTCCACTCCTTCTCCCAACAGTAGGACCTGCTCCACTCATTCTCCCAACAGTAGGACCTGCTCCACTCCTTCTCCCAACAGTAGGACCTGCTCCACTCTATTCTCCCAACAGTAGGACCTCCTCCACTCCTTCTCCAACAGTAGGACCTGCTCACTCCTTCTCCAACGATAGGACCTGCTCCAACCTCA
>NC_036848.1:35940063-35985364 GCF_002910315.2 Salvelinus sp. IW2-2015 | reverse complement strand
TTCTCCCAACAGTAGGACCTCCTCCACTCCTTCTCCCAACAGTAGGACCTGCTCCACTCCTTCTTCCGACAGTTGAAAGTGCAGTGCACAGCTGATAACCACTCTGATAATTGCCACGAAACTGAACCTAAACTATACAGAAACAGAAAGTTTTGAGCTTATGCCGCGACCGTTTGTGGTAGATGGTGGCAGATTGTGGTAAATTGCGTCATTCTGGCAACAATGGCTGACACCCCGCAAGCTGTGCTGCAGTACGCCGCAACTTTTAAAGGAAGAACCACTGTATGATGGGGGAGAAAGGGGGAGAATGGATGAGTCAATGAGCGAGGGGAAGAGAACGATGCATAATTATTTAATCAGCAATTGTGAATGAAGAACAGGGCGGGACATTCTACTATATTGATCCATTCTAATTCGAATCTCTAAATGGTATGTATCCTACTGTATACCAGGCCACTGAATCCAAGCAGTCTTATCAGTCTACTCAGGCCTAGTTGGAGTAGGCTACACAGTGAGAGCGTGTGTAATTGTACATGCGGAACGGCTTTCAATATCTGGGAAAAGATCCGGGAAGCAGGTGAGCGAGTGTCGGAGAATGTGGTGATGAGGATTGTGGAACCTTAAATTGGTAAGGGGGAGAGACATCACCATGGACAACTTCTTCACTTCACTGTCATTGGCAAACAAGCTGCTTGAAAACAAGTCTGGCCGGCACCATGAACAAAGTGAGACGGGAGGCACCCGCAAAGCTGTTGCACTCCACAACAGTGCTAAAGAATGGCAAGAAAAATGACAAGAAGACAGGGAACCGGAGACTATCACGCACTACAACCAAACAAACGTATGTAAAAGGGTGGCAAGCAAGTGAAAGTTCAGAAAATTGAGAGAAAATAAGAAAAAATATGAAAAACACAATAGGTAAGTAAGGATACTATATACAGGGTCAGTTCCAATACCATAGCTACAATATGCAGGGATACTGGAGTGATAGAGGAATATACTGTATGTATAGGGATAAGGCGACTAGGCATCAGTATATAAGATTAACAGAGTAGCAGCAGGTTGTAAGTAAGTGGGTGTGTGTGTAGAGTCAGTATAAATCTATGTGCATGTTATGTGCGAGTGAGCAGATGATGGAGAGAGTGTGTGTGTGTGAGTGTGTAGGGCCCTGTGAGTGTGCATAGAGACAAAAATGAAAATGAAAGGACACAAGGTTAACTCAGATAGTCCGTGTAGCTATTTTGTTAGCTATTTATCAGCCTTATTGCTCAGGGATAAAAGCTGTTCAAGAGCCTGTGTGTGCCAGACTTGATGCACCGGTACCGCTTGCCGTGCAGAGAGAATAATCTATGGCTTGGGTGGTTGGAATCCTTAACGATTTATTTGCGCCCCCCCGTCCCCCCTGTAGACTGACTCATCGTCGCCGGTGATCAGGCCTAGCACCGTCGTGTCAAACTTAATGAGGTGTTGGAGTCGTACGAGGCCACGCAGTTGTGGGTGAACAGGGAGTACAGGAGGAGACACCCCTGTGTGGCCTCTGTGCTGAGGGTCAGCGTGGCAGAGGTGAGGTTGCCTACCCTCACCACCTGAGGTCGGCCCGTCAGGAAGTCCAGGATCCAGAGGGAGTGTTAAATGCTGTTAAATGCTGAGCTGTCGTCAATGAACAGCATTCTCACATAGGTATTCCTATCATCTAGGTGGGTGAGGGAAGTGTGGAGCGCAATTGAGATTGTGTAATATAGGGATCTGTTGGGGCAGTATGCAAATTGGAGTGGGTCTAGGGTGTCTGGGATGGTGGAGTTACTGTGTGCCATAACCAGCCTCTCAAAGCACTTCATGATTACAGAAGCGAGTGTTACATGGCATTAGTCATCGTGGCATTTAAGTTCTTGTGGCAGTGAGTTCTTGGGAACAGGAATGATGGTGGTCAGTTTATAACCTGTGGGGATTACAGACTGGGACAAGGAGAGGGAGAACATTTCCGTGAATATGCCTGCCAGATGCTCTGCACATAATCTGAGAACCTGCCATGGAATACCTTTGGGCTCCGCGAGCTCGCGGTTGTTGACCTGATTAAAGACCTTTTTCACGTCGGCCTCGGAAAGCGAGGTCACCCAGTCCTCTGGGTAGGTGACGTCCCTCACACCCGGCACGGTGTTGTCGTTGTCAAAGCGTGCATAAAATGTATTGAGTTCTGTGGTAGAGAGGCATCGTTGGGCAGATCACGGTTGGGTTTTCCTTTGATAAAGCGTAATGTATTGTAAACCCTGCCACATACGGCGGGTGTCGGAGCCTGTGTAGAATGATTCGACCTTATTCCTGTATTGTCCTTTTGCTCGTTTGATGACTCTGCGGAGGTCATCGCGGGACATCTTGTACTTATTACTGTCCTCAGCCGTAGCCTCAGGGTTGTCTACGATAGCTCTGTGTGTGGTAACCCTGTTCTTTAGTTTAGCGCCAACCTTGGTGTTAATCCAGGGCTTTTGATTGGGGAAGCGGCGAACCCTCACCGTGGGGACAACGTCGCCGATACATTTTCTAATGAAGCCAGTGATGGAGGTGGTTAGCTTGTCGATGTTATCGGCTGAGTCTCTAAACATATTCCAATCAGCGCTAGCAAAGCTGTAACAATTTTCCTCCTCCTCTTCATCTGAAGAGGAGGAGCAGGGATTTGACCAAAACGCAGCGTTGTGAAATGACATGATATTTATTCAAACAAGACGAAAAACGAACTATACTTGATAATAAACAAAATAACAAAACGATGTAGACAGACCTGGACGTAAGAACTTACAATACAACGAAGAACGCACGAACAGGAAAAATGACTACACAAACGAACGAACAAACAAACAAACCGAAACAGTCCCGTGTGGCGCAACATACACAGACACAGGAGACAACCACCCACAACAAACAATGTGAAACCACCTACCTTAATATGGCTCTCAATCAGAGGAAACGTAAACCACCTGCCTCTAATTGAGAACCATTTCAGGTCACCCATTAACCAACATAGAAACACATAACATAGACTGCCCACCCAAACTCACGCCCTGACCGACTAACACATACAAAATAAACAGAAAACAGGTCAGGAACGTGACAAAAGCAGTCCTCTAGCATAATCTCTGATTCTGGTGACCATTTCTCAACGGAGCTAGTCACGGGTTCTTCCTGTTTGAGTTTCTGCTTGTAAAAAGGAAGCAGGATTACGGACTAATGCCGAATGGAGGACAAAGGAGGGCCTTGTGGGTAGAATAACAGTAGTCTAGGACTTTATCGCCTCTAGTGGCATTGGAGACGCGCTGGTACAAATTTGGCATCACATGTCGGAAAAGCAGCCTCTGGATGTAGGTTTTCTTGCTTGTTTATAGCGTTGTACACTTTGTTAAATGCCAGCTTGTTCATTTTCCGATCCTTGGGTGGAAGTGGTCAGATGACGCAGATGCTACACTACAGGACTGTTTTGATAGCACAGACTGGAATATGTTCTGTGATTCATCCAATGGCGTTGAGGAGTATACCACCTCAGTCACCCCCACAGTGATCATGCATACATATCCCAAACAGAAGCCGCGGATTACAGGCAACATACACACCGAGCTAAAGGCTAGAGCTACCGCTTTCGAGGAACGGGACACTAATCTGGATGCTTATAAGAAATCCCGCTATGCCCTCAGACGAACCATCAAACACGCAAAGCATCAATACAGGACTAAGATTGAATCCTACTACACCAGCTCTGAAGTTCATCGGATGTGGCTGGGCTTGCAAACTATTACGGACTACAAAGGGAAACCCAGTGTCGCAAGCTTACCAGACGAGCTAAATGCCTTTTATGCCCACTTCGAGGCAAGCAACACTGAAGCATGCAAGAGAGCACCAGCTGTTCCGGACGACTCTGTGATCACGCTCTCCTTAGCCGATGTGAGCAAGACCTTTAAACAGCTCAACAATCACAAGGCCGCGGGGCCAGACAGATTAGCAGGACGTGTACTCAGAGCACGGGGACCAACTGGCAAGTGTTTTCACTGACATTCAACCTCTCCCTGACCGAGTCTGTAATATGTTTCAAGCAGACCACCATTGTCCCTGTGCCCAAGAGAGCGAAGGTAACCTGCCTAAATGACTACCACCCCGTAACACTCACATCGGTAGCCATGAAGTCCTTTGAAAGGCTGGTCCTGACTCCCAGCTTTGATGCACCTGTACTGACCTCGCCTTCTGTATGGTAGTGACCACATCATTGAACGTTTTCCGTTACAGTGCATGTTGAAGATATTCCTGCCCAGACAGACACCCAGACAGACCACCAGACAAAGCAGCTGGCTCTCACTTTGAGATATGGTGACAGCTTCGCATGGGCTCAGCCAACCCAAGCTTGTGTCTAATTAATTTCAATCCGCAATTTGCATAATTGAATCTGTTTGTATGATGGTAATGCGATTGGTCCTCTGCAATAAACATCTGTGTGTGTTGCACTACCCCATCATGTCTGTGGCTCCCACAGACATGATAGGGTAGTGCCTCCTATGTGCATAATACAGTATAAACACCTGTAATTGCAGGTGGCTATAGGGAACCTATGAACACTTTTAAAAATACATTAAATGCCATAATTTTCTTTAAGGTCAGGGTTAGATTATCTCGGGTTAGGATAGGGTCAGGGCCTGTAAACTGGGTACAGAGTATTGCATGTATCACATACACTGTTTTCAATGTTATCTATCTTTAAACTTGCATGAATTATCGCTACTTTATAACTTTAAATCATCTGTGCGTTAGTGAAGCAGCTTCTCAAAAAAGCCACAGCCACCTGCCAGAAACTGATTACTGAAGTTACACAACACACATTCACAAAAGATCACGTTTGACTTCAAAGCCTGGAGAACAGACAGGGAAATGTGTCCCAAATGTAAAACTGAGAAGCGGGGCCCATTTCACAGCACAAATAGATTATTCACAGATGTCTTGTTGGAAAAATAACGAAAGCAAAGACAAGAAGAGGACTAACCATTTGGTTTCTCCACATATAATCCTCCACTTCACTGATTCAGGAGAGAGAGAGAGATAGACAGACACTATAAGGAGGGTAAGATAGTGAGACAGCGAGAGAGAGACAGGCAGAGAGAAAGATAGAAAGAGAAGGAGAGAGAGAGAAGAGAGAGAGAGAGAAGAGAGAAGAGAGAGAGAGAGAAGAGAGGAGAGAGGAGAGAGAGAGAGAGAAGATTTAACTTAATCTCTGACTCCCTGATGGGTCGCTCTCCTCCACTGCTCTGTCCGTATCTCTAACTATGAATAGTTAAAGGAAATGAGACGACCCTGAATGGAAGGCGTAATTAATGGAGGGGAGACATGCATCAAGGCATGTGCGTCGGACTGGAGGAATCACACTGTTTAAATTGTCAGTATTAATTGAATATTTGCTCTGCGTAGATGAGCCACAATTATTTGAAGAGGTTTCAAATGAATTTAATCACTTAGGTACTGGGGAGGAGAAATAAGAGAAGGGAAAGGAGATTGGTTTGACATTATTGAACACACGTCGTATCTCTCTCTTTCTCATTCTCTCTCTTTCTTGTTTGCATTTTCGCTCTCTAACCTCTACTGTCTGTCTGTCTGTCTGGTCTGTCTGTCTGTCTGTCTGGTCTGTCTGTCTGTCTGTCTGTCTGTCTGTCTGTCTGTCTGTCTGTCTGTCTGTCTGTCTGTCTGTCTGTCTGTCTGTCTGTCTCCTTCCACTTTCTCTCTCTCTACCTCTCTCCATCTCGCCTCATGACTGACCGTGCAAACAGAGGGATAATCTTTTGTATTTCCTTTTTTTTTCTTCCTTTAAGAAAAGAGAGAGAGGTGTGTGTTTGAGTGTGTGTTCAGCAGCATTGACAAGGTGAGGTAGGCTGTTCCAATGCAGACAGCTCTGGTGCTTCGAGTGATGGAGACACAACAGAGAACATTAACTGGCGGAGACAACAAAGTCCTACATTTCTTTTTACTTCTCTGTCTCTGAAAACTTTCTTTGGCTTTGATGAATGAAAAAGTTCCACTGGAGTTTAGGGCAAAACTACCAAGTTGTTCATAGAGGAAGGAACTTCTGTGACAATAGGAATCAGCTAAATGCGCATAGCGGCCAAAAGGGCTCATGTTTGACAAGAGCAGAAACTAGCAGGTCCTACATCACTATATCTTTGCCCTGTGTGCTGCTTCAAATGTAATACAAAACTCACCTTTATCTGAACTGAACCCACAGATGGGTAGTATGGCAGGTAGCCTGACGGGTAGGACCTTTGGGCCAGTAACCGAAAGGTTGCTGGATCGAATCCCTGAGCTGACAAGGTCAACATCTGTCGTTCTAACCCTGAGAAAGGCATTTAACTCACTGTTTCCTGGGTGCTGAATATGCCCCCTGCACCTCTCTGATTCAGAGGGGTTGGGTTAAATGCAGAAGACACATTTCAGTTGTACAATTGACTAGATATCCCCCTTTCCCTAATAGAAGTTCATTGTGCCATTTCAAAACATCTAACACTCAAATGCATGGGAGTTACATTCCCAACAATAATGACAGAGGTAATAACATTGTTTAGCCACTGAATCGGATTACAGTTGTCCCTCAGGCCTCTTTTATCTATCTCCATGTCTCTTTCTTTCTTTCTCTCCCTCCTCTACTGTCTACTATTTATCTTTCTCCAGTTAAACAGAGTAGTTGTGGATTACACTCTTTCTCTCATGCCATTGGGCTAATCTGTATGGGCGCCCATGCCCCTGCAGCTCCTGCGGTAAACCTGTAACCCTGGCATGTAAACACACCCTCATCATGGTAATCATCTCAACATGCATCCATGAGCTCTGGAACACAGCCCATCTGCAATTGCTGTTATCATATGGCAGGGTATGCATTTAGATACCACGCTGCGCTATTGTTGTCGGTACGCTATGGTATCTACTACTAGCTACTAGCTAGTAGTCAGTTAGCCACTGCTAGCAGTCATCACCGTTAACTAAGACATCAGCCAGCCTCAGCCCGGTCAATTCCTACCAGTCTGTACAGCGCGATATCAACCCAGAGCATATGGGACGGCTTTTTCTCAACCACATCTCCTGGATTCCTACCGGAAGCTCTGAACCTTTACACCAAATAATCGCAGCTAGCTAGCTGCTATCCGAGTGGCTACTCCTGGCTAACGTCTCTGTCCCAAAGCAAGCACCAGTTAGCCTGGAGCTAGCCTCGAGCTAGGCCCATCTCCCGGCTAGCCGAAGAGGTCCACCAGCTAATTCTTGGGCTTCAATACCTCTTTTGCGAATTGGCCTGGACCCTTTGCTGCCAACACGGAGCCCCGCCGATCCATCACAACTGGTCTGCCAACATAGCTGTTCAAGGGGGTTTCAACAGGCACTCCCGTTGAGACATCCCCATGAGGACCATCTGCTAGCCTGCTATCCCCGGCCTGCTAGCTGTCTGAATCGCTGTGTCTCCAGGTCGCCTAGCTACACACTGGACCCTATCATCACTCGGCTACACATGCCTCTCCCTAATGCCAATATGCCTTGTCTATTGCTGTTTTGGTTAGTGATTATTGTCTTATTTCACTGTAGAGCCTCCAGCTCTGGTCAGTATTCCTTAGATAGCCCTTTTGTTCCACCCCCAATACATGCGGTGATCTCACCTGGCTTAAATGGTGCCTCTAGAGACAAAACCTTTCTCATCATCACTCAATGCCTAGGTTTACCTCCACTGTACTCACACCCTACCATACCCTTGTCAGTACATTATGCCTTGAATCTAATCTTCAGCGCCCAGAAATCTGCTATTTTTATTCTCTGTTCCGAACGCACTAGATGACTAGTTCTTATAGCCTTTAGCCGTACCCTTATCCTACTCCTCCTCTGTTCCTCTGGTGATGTACAGGTTAACCCAGGCCCTGCAGCCCCCAGCACCACTCCCATTCCCCAGGCGATCTCATTTGTTGACTTCTGTAACTGTAAAAGCCTTGGTTTCATGCATGTTAACATTAGAAGCCTCCTACCTAAGTTTGTTTTATTCACTGCTTTAGCACACTCCACCAGCCCGGATGTCCTAGCCGTGTCTGAATCCTGGCTTAGGAAGGTCACCAAAAATCCTGAAATGTCCATCCCTAACTATAACATTTTCCGACAAGATAGAACTACCAAAGGGGGCGGAGTTGCAATCTACTGCAGAGATAGCCTGCAGAGTTCTGTCATACTATCCAGGTCTGAGCCCAAACAATTTGAGCTTCTACTTTGAAAGATCCACCTTCCCAGAAACAAGTCTCTCACCGTTGCCACTTGCTATAGACACCCCTCAGCCCCCAGCTGTGCCCTGGACACCATATGTGAATTGATCGCCCCCCATCTATCTTCAGAATTCGTACTATTAGGTGACCTAAACTGGGACATGCTTAACACCCCAGCCATCCTACAATTTAAGCTAGATGCCCTCAATCTCACACAAATTATCAAGGAACCTACCAGGTACAACCCTAAATCCGTAACCATGGGCACCCTGTCATCCATGACCAACTTGCCCTCTAAATACACCTCTGCTGTCTTCAACCAGGATCTCAGCGATCACTGCCTCAATGCCTGTGTGCGTAATGGGTCCGCGGTCAAACGACCACCCCTTATCACTGTCAAACGCTCCCTAAAACACTTCAGCGAGCAGGCCCTTCTAATCGACCTGGCCCAGGTATCCTGGAAGGATATTGACCTCATCCCGTCAGTAGAGGATGCCTGGTTGCTTAAATAAGCATGCCCCATTCAAATTTAGAACTAAGAACAGATAAAGCCCTTGGTTCACCCTAGACTTGACTGCTCTGGGGGGAAAAAACATCCTGTGGCGTTCTGCATTAGCATCGAATAGCCCCCGCGATATGCAACTTTCAGGGATGTCAGGAACCAATATACTCAGTCAGTTAGGAAAGCTAAGGCTAGCTTTTTCAAACAAAAATTTGTTTCCTGTTGCACTAATTCCAAAAAGTTTTGGGACACTGTAAAGTCCATGGAGAATAAGAGCACCTGCTCCCAGCTGCCCAATGCACTGGGGATAGGAAACACTGTAACCACCGATAAATCTACAATAATCGAGAATTTCAATAAGCATTTTCCTACGGCTGGCCATGCTTTTCACCTGGCTACCCCTACCCCGGCCAACATCTCAGCACCCCCCCAACAACTTGCCCAAGCCCCCCCCCCAGCTTCTCCTTCACTCTAATCCAAACAGCTGTTGTTCTGAAATAGCTGCAAAATCTGGATCCCTACAAATCAGCTGGGCTAGACAATCTAGACCCTCTCTTCATAAAATTATCCGCCAAAATTGTTGCAAACCCTATACTAGCCTATTAAACTTTTCTTTCGTATCGTCTGAGATCCCCCAAAGTTGGAAAGTTGCCGCGGTCATCCCCCTCTTCAAAGGGGGAGACACTCTAGACCTAAACTGTTATAGACCTATATCCTGCCCTGCCTTTCTAAAATCTTCGAAAGCCAAGTTAACAAACAGATCACCGACCCACCGTACCTTCTCCACTATGCAATCTGGTTTCCGAGCTGGTCATGGGTGCACCTCAGCCACGCTCAAGGTCCTAAATGATATCATAACCACCATCGATAAAAGACTACTGTGCAGCCGTCTTCATCGACCTGGCCAAGGCTTTCGACTCTGTCAATCACCACATTCTTATCGGCAGACTCAATAGCCTTGGCTTCTTAAATGACCTCCTCAACTGGTTCACCAACTACTTCTCAGATAGAGTTCAGTGTGTCAAATCGGAGGGCCTGTTGTCCGGACCTCTGGCAGTCTCTATTGGGTTGCCATAGGGTTCAATTCACCCCGTACTCTTTCCCTGTATTTATCAATGATGTTGCTCTTGCTGCTGGTGATTCTCTGATCCACCTCTACGCAGACGACACTATTCTCTATACATCTGGCCCTTCTTTGGACACTGTGCTAACAAACCTCCAAAACGAGCTTCAACGCCATACAACACTCCTTCCGTGGCATGCTCTTCAACCAATTGCTGCCTGCACCCTACAGCCCGACTAGCACCAATACTATGGACGGTTCTGACCTAGAATATGTGGACAACTACAAATACCTACTGTAGGTGTCTGGTTAGACTGTAAACTCTCCTTCCAGACTCACATCAAGCATCTCCAATCCAAAATTAAATCTAGAATCGGCTTCCTATTTCGCAACAAAGCCTCCTTCACTCATGCTGCCAAACACACCCTCGTAAAACTGGCTATCCTACCGATCCTTGACTTCAGCGATGTAATTTACAAAATAGCCTCCAACTTTCTACTCAGCAAACTGGATGTTGTCTATCACAGTGCCATCCGTTTTGTCACGAAAGCCCCATATACTACCCACCACTGCGACCTGTATGCTCTCGTTGGCTGGCCCTCACTACATATTCGTCGCCGAACCCACTGGCTCCAGGTCATCTATAAGTCTTTGCTAGGTAAAGCCCTGCCTTATCTCAGCTCACTGGTCACCATAGCAATACCCACCCGTAGCACGCGCTCCAGCAGGTATATTTCACTAGTCATCCCCAAAGCCAACACTTCCTTTGGCCGCCTTTCCTTCCAGTCCTCTGCTGCCAATGACTGGAATGAATTGCAACTATGTGTTGTTGTTTCTGTCGCACTGCTATGCTTTATCTTGGTCAGGTCGCTGTTGTAAATTAGAACTTGTTCTCAACGGGCCGACCTGGTTAAATAAAGGTGAAATAAATTAAATATATACTGTATCTATGTGGCTAATTCATGTGTCTGTGTATGTGTGTTTATGTTTACGCCGTTTTGTGGTTCCACCTCACAACGGATTTCATATCAAATATATATTTTGTCCTGTATAGGCCTCTATTCCGGTAACATATTACTGTGTTTGTGTTGTGTGTGTGAACCAATATGTATTATGGTAATATCCAGCCAACGTAGAGTTGATCCAATGCCATCTGTCTCTGTAAAAAAAAAAAAACTGTGACAAACAACCGACTTTGTTCACCGGGATAGAAAAAGTGAAGCGTTTAAGCCAGCAACATTGATCAGAGATCTGCACATGGCTAGTTGCCAAACAAACCATACAACAGCATTATAGAACCACACAATAGTCCCACAAACTCGAGGCGTCCCAAACAAAGCAGTGAGGAACCGACAATGCAACGACATCCATCACCCCAGACAATAATGCTGGGTCTGAAATAGCACCCTATTATGGATGTAAAGCACTACTTTTGACCAGTGCACTATATAGGGAATAGGGTGCCATTTCGGACTCAGGCCCTGGTCAAAAGTAGTACACTGTATAGGAATATAGGAAGAGGGTGCTATTTGGTACACACTCTGAGAGTACCATTGTTGAGTGTTTGTTTACCTTGCGTCCTCCCGTGTTGAGCCGGATGGGCGTGAGGAAGGGGTCAAAGATCATGTGGCTGGTCTCGATGTTGACGGGAGACTGCCTCTTCCCCACGGAGCACAGGTTCCAAGCTGAGTTCACTAGCCCCCAGAATGACGGCACTGCAACACACAAAGAAGTAGAGACAAACCGGTTTGTATGTGTTGCTAACGATGGCGACGCAATAGGGCAGAAGCGGTTAGCATGTGTACTAAACAATGGGATTGAAATACAAAGAGGTGCAACACAAAACGGTTAGCATGTGTTGCTAAAGAGATAAGAGTGGCTAAGGAGGGTTTTGTTGTGTCTTTGTTAGGACTACTCTATGGTGCTGTGAAGTAAATTATCGGTCCGATGGCAGGGCGTAGATTGCACATGTAATAGGGACACGATAAGTTAGTACACACACGCACAAAGACACACACAAAAAACACACAAACACAAACAAAAGAACACACAGAAACACACACAGTCGTGTTTGAACTATCAAGTTTTAATGTCACGTGCACAAGTACAGTGAAATGCCTTTCTTGCAAGCTCTAAACCCAATGTAGAAATCAATATCTATATAGTACGGAAAAAGACATACAGTAGAACAAAAACATGAGAAATTCAAATAAGAAGAACACGAGAAAATGAGCTAGCTATATACAGGGTCAGTTCCAATACCATATTTACAATGTGGAGGGATACTGGAGTGGTATAGGTAGATAGGTACAGTATAGGGGTACGGTGACTAGCTGTCATGATGTATGATAAACAGAGTAGCAGGAGCATACTGTATATGATGAATGTGTGTGTGTGTGTGTGTGTGCGTGTGCGTCCTGTATGTAGAGTCCTGTGAGTGTGCATAGAGTCAGTGCAAAAAAATCTAGGGTCAACTCAGATAGTCTGTGGAGCAATTTTGTTGGCTATTTAGCAGTCTTATGGCTTGGGGATAGAAGCTGTTCAGGAGCCTGTTGGTGTCAGACTTGATGCATCGGTAATGCTTGCCGTGCAGAAGCAGAGAGAACAGTCTATTTCTTGGGTGGCTGGAGTCTTTAAAGGGATATTTGGGGATTCTGGCAACTTCGCCAGAGTCAGATGAACTTGTGGATACCATGTCTCTGTGTCCAGTATGAAGGAAGTTAGAGGTAGTTTCGCTAGCATGCTTTCAGATACCCATAAACCTCCAGTTATTGCGCTAATACTATTTAGCAATTATGCCAGCGCTAGTTAGCTACTTCCTTCAAACCGCAAGCAGAGACATAAAAATGGTATCAACGAGTTCATCTGACTATGGGGAAGTAGATTAAGGTCCTCATTGTCAAAAATGTCCGTACCTTCCTTTCACACCGCCTGATATAGAAGTCCTGGATGGCAGGGAGTTCGGCCCCAGTGATGTACTGGGCCTTCTGTACCACCCTCTGTAGTGCCATGCGATGGAAGGCAATGCTGTTGCCATACCAAGGCAAGCAGTGATGCAGCCAGCCAAGATGCTCTCAATGGTGCAGCTGTAGAACTTTGTGAGGATGTATGTAGGTCACCCAGAAGAACCCCAAGCAGCAAATGGATATGAGCAGTTACATCATCCAGGCTTAATCAGAACAAAGTTAGCAAACTCTAGCATCATCAGATAGCACTTCTATGCACTGCTGTAAGACTGGCAGGACACAGTCAGAGGATGACACTACTGGGAAAGTGCTATCTCTATATTAATCTCTCTCTCTCTCTGTCCCTCTCTCTCTACATCTCTCCCTCGCTATCTCTTTCTCCCCACTGATGTCTTATATAAGACTTGGCCACTGACGGCAGGAACTCTCATCCTGTGCAGAGGGAAGGATGTCTTCATCGTTTCACACGGATTAACACATTTCCGCTTAGAATCACAGCCAGGATTCCATTTAGAATCACATAAGGAACTCCACAAGGAAGTAGAAATATCATTTTTACTCTGTGAATTCCACTATTGGAAATTCCCATATACACCACACGGCCAAAAGTATGTGGACACCCCTTCAAATGAGTGGATTCGGCTATTTCAGCCACACCCATTGCTGACAGGTGTATACAATCGAGCACACAGCCATGCAATCTCCATAGGAAACATGGGAAATAGAATGGCCCGCATGGAAGAGCTCGGTGACTTTCAACACGGCACCGTCATAGGATGCCACCTTTCCAACAAGTCAGTTTGTCAAGTTTCTGCCCTGCTAGAACTTCCAAGGTCAATTGTAAATCCTGTTATTGTGAAGTGAAAATGTCAAGGAGCAACAACGGCTCAGCCGTGAAGTGGCAGGCCACACAAGCTCACAGAAGGGGACTGCAGAGTATCGAGGTCCAAAGGGACTCCGGAAGCAACGTCAGCACAACAACTGTTCGTCTGGAGCTTCATGAAATGGGTTTCAATGGCCGAGCAGCCTAAGATCACCATGCACAATGCCAAGCGTCAGCTGGAGTGGTGGAAAGCTTGCCGCCATCGGTACCTGCCTCAATGCATAGTGCCAACTGTAAAGTTTGGTGGAGGAGGAATAATGGTCTGGGGCTGTTTTTCATGGTCGCGGGCTAGGCCCCTTAGGGAAATTAAGGGAAATCTCAACGCTAGAGCATACAATGATATTGTAGACGATTCTGTGCTTCCAACGTTGTGGCAACAGTTTGGGGAAGGCCTTTTCCTGTTTCAGCATGACAATGCCCACGTGCACAAAGCAGGGTCCATACAGAAATGGTTTGCCGAGATCGGTGTGGCCTGCACAGAACCCTGACCTCAACCCCATCGAACACCTTTGGGATGAATTGGAACGCCGTCTGCGAGCCAGGCCTAATCGCCCAACATCAGTGCCGACCTCACTAATGTTCTTGTGGCTGAATGGAAGCAAGTCCTCGCAGCAATATTACAACATCTAGTAGAAAGCCTTCCCAGAAGAGTGGAGGCGGTTGTAGCAGAAAAGGGGGGGATCAACTCCATATTAATGCACATGATTGTGGAATGAGATGTTCGACAAGCAGGTGTCCACATAGTGTATTTCAATAACACCTCAAAGATGACTCTCGCTGTTTAGTTCACAAGTATGAAGTTGAGTCAGCATTTCTAACCCTAGAGCAGTGGTCACCAACCTTTTTTAAGTCAAGATCACTTAAGTCAAAATGCAAGTTGAGATCTTAAGCCTATGCAACAATAACCAATTGAAAACAGATCTGAAGCAATGAGGTTTGTGCAGTAGATTATAGGCCCAAAACATTATCGCTGCATATTGGCTATGCTTGAACTTCCCTGCCAATGTTATTCTTCTCAGATGATTTTGAATGTATAAACAGTCGGAAGTTTACATACACCTTAGCCAAATACATTTAAACTCAGTTTTAAACGATTCCTGACATTTATTCAGAGTAAAAATTCCCTGTCTTAGGTCAGTTAGGATCACCACCTCATTTTAAGAATGTGAAATGTCAGAATAATAGTAGAGAGAATGATTTATTTCAGCTTTTATTCTTTCATCACATTCCCAGTTGGACAGAAGTTTACATACACTCAATTGGTATTTGTTAGCATTGCCTTTAAATTGATTAACTTGGGTCAACCTTTTCGGGTAGCCTTCCACAACCTTCCCACAATAAGTTGGGTGAATTTTGGCCCATTCCTCCTGACAGAGCTAATGTAACTGAGTCAGGTGTTTAGGCCTCCTTGCTCGCACACGCTTTTTCAGTTCTGCCCACACATTTTCTATAGGATTGAGGTCAGATCTTTGTGATTGCCACTCCAGTACCTTGACTTTGTTGTCCTTAAGCCATTTTGCCACGACTTTGGAAGCATGCTTAGGGTCATTGTCCATTTGGAAGACCCATTTGCGACCAAGCTTTAACTTCTTGACTGATGTCTTGAGATGTTGTTTCTATATATCCACATCATTTTCCTCCCTCATGATGCCATCTATTTTGTGAAGTGCACCAGTCCCTCCTGCGGCAAAGCACCCCACAACATGATGCTGCCACCCCCATGCTTCATAGTTGGGATGGGGTTTTTGGCTTGCAAGCCTCCCCCTTTTTCCTCCAAATATAACGATGGTCATTATGGCCAAACAGTTCTATTTTTGTTTCATCAGACCAGAGGACATTTCTCCAAAAGTACGATATTTGTCCCCATGTGCAGTTGTAATCCGTAGTCTGTCTTTTTTATGGCGGTTTTGGAGCAGTGGCTTCTTCCTTGCTGAGCGGCCTTTCAGGTTATGTTGATATAGGACTCGTTTTACTGTGGATATAGATACTTTTGTACCTGTTTCCTCCAGCATCTTCACAAGGTCCTTTGCTGTTGTTCTGGGATTGATTTGCACTTTTTGCACCAACGTATGTTCATCTCTAGGAGACAGAATGAGTCTCCTTCCTGAGCGGAATGATGGCTGCGTGGTCCCATGGTGTTTATACTTGAGTACTATTGTTTGTACAGATGAACATGGTACATTCAGGCGTTAGGAAATTGCTCCCAAGGATGAACCAGACGTGTGGAGGTCTACAATCTTTTTCTGAGGTCTTGGCTGATTTCTTTTGATTTTCCCCTGATGTCAAGCAAAGAGGCACTGAGTTTGAAGGTAGGCCTTGAAATACATCCACAGGTACACCTCCAATTGACTCAAATGATGTAAATTAGCCTATCAGAAGCTTCTAAAGCCATGACATAATTTTCTGGAATTTTCCTAGTTATTTAAAGGCACAGTCAACTTAGTGTATGTAACTTTCTGACCCACTGGAATTGTGATACAGTGAGTTATAAGTTAAATAATCTGTCTGTAAACAATTGTTGGAAAAATTACTTAGTAGGTTTCCTAAACGACTTGCCAAAACTATAGTTTGTTAACAAGACATTTGTGGAGTGGTTGAAAAATGTGTTTTAATAACTCCAACCTAACTGTATATATTTTTTTATTAGGTATATAATCACACTGGTGATAGACAATTAGTTGTATTACTTATGAGGCACAGCTAAGTGAGCATAATAGTGCTTCTTTTTATTTTTGCTGGACTGATGGCCTACATCTGATGATCAGTCTGAGGGGAGGGAGCAGGGGTGAGGCTGCCTCTCACCCGCCCCTCTGCCTTCCTTCTCTCCGCTAAGGAAAAGAGAACACAGTCTTCCAGCTGATGGCAAAACTCAAGTCGCACTGCATTATTTCTGCCTCATACACCAATTCATGTTATTACTCCTATGACTATAGAAAGTGACATTTTCCCCGATATTAAAAAAGTCTCAAGGCTCTAATAATAACAACACAAGCTTATCGAAACACTTTGCTACTCATTCATTGCAGCTGCAGTGCTGGTTGTAGCGTGAGTGGAAGTAGGGAGAACACACATTTTATGGCTTACAAAAGGTGTTGACAAAGTGTTGACAGTGATGAATAACAATTTAAAACATGAACTTGCACATAAAAACAGCAGCTCTTTGCTGTATTCATTGAGTCTCTCTCTAGTCATGGTTGTTCAAGTTTTTAAATCTCAGTATCAACTTTGCTGTGCGTTCGAGTTAACGGCTCGAGGAAACTGTACAGACACAGTGATCTGGGATATCTGATTGGCAAGCTGTAGGCCTTTAGCTGCACTTGATTTAGTGTCCGGGCTTGCCGTGTAGGCGGAGTTCTACCTTCAGACACATGAAATAGTTCAAAACGGGAACACCTTGGCTTCCGGGCACAAGGGCTGCTGAATCAAGTGCACCTACCGCAAACAGCGCGAAATGAAAAAAAGGCTTTGGCGTTGTGTTTTTTACAGAAATGTTGGTGATCAACCAGGATTGCCTTGGGAGATCGGCCAGTCGATCACAATCGATTGGTTGGTAACCACTGCCTTCGAGGGACCACTCCCATTGCTCACTATCAAGTCTGGTAAAGCAGCAATACATCATGGCTACGATTCTCCCCGTGTCTTTGGAAACAAGGTGGCGCTGAATTTGACATTTTTGATGTCTCATGGTGAAAAGGAACTTAATTCTGAGGCATAATCCACTTTCCATGTGTATCTTGGAAAGTTTCCAAACATACAGTACAGCAGCTGTTGGTCACCGGCGCCATGTTGTCATGTTCAGAAACTTGGAAAGAGGAGAGTGGTGGAGGGTTGACATGTTATTTATGGTGGCACAACTAGGGCCGGCACAATTACAGTATAGTTGTGTAACAGGCAATTATGGATGAAGACCGTCGTGAAAATAAAATAACCGCCACAACCGGGGTTTGTTTTGTTTGTGGAACAAACAGCTGACTGGAGACGGACGGCCGGGCATTTGTGTGGTTGAGTCCGTTTCTGAGGTTACATGGACTCTTTACATGATGAAACGGTGTTGCTATTGCTGAAACAAGCAGAGTGCAAACGAGTCTTTGGTTACCTAGGTAACACCCCCCTTCGTCCATTATTTTTGTTGTTGTTGCAATTTAAACGATTATAACGGTGACAGCGGTCGTTAGGCTGACCAATAACTGTCATTCAAAATTCCATGACCGTCGCAGCACTAGGCACAACTATAACCCGTAAGAGCGTTCAAGTATCAAACCCAGGACATATGTGTGAATCAAGACAGTGTTGGCTGACAAGACAGCATTGGCAGCGTTGGCTGAGCTAAAGCCCATGTACGACCCCAGAGTGGTTCACTGAAACGGCTTCTCCTGCACCTGCTCAACTCACTGAACACCCTTTGGACTCGGACTGGACAGTGTTAAGTGAAACGTCTGTAGTTTGTCTGAAAAGGTGGTTTAGCATGATGTGAATTAAATGTGAGCATTTCCACTACACACTTTGCAGCCCAGCCATCTTTCACCAGTCAACGAAACCACCTGCTGTCCAATATACTACACACACAGACACACACTACAACCCACCCCTGCTGTCAAAACCAAATTACTCCAGCCTGCAAAATTGCCAGGAGGGGGAAGAGGGAAAAACGACACAATAAAAATACATTAGAGAGTTAGAGAGTCATCTCTTGTTTAAGGTACTATTGAATTGGCAGTAATGTCTTTCCTGTGAGACTCAGGGAGGGAGGATGAGAGAGGGAGAGGGAGAGAGGGGGAGAAAGTGGGCGGCAACCACACTCCAGATGCTAAATCCTTCCGAGAAATGACAGGAAATCCATGTACGTGATCGATCCATTGAATCCTTGGCCCCTGTCATAAATGTACACATAATTATTAGGCCTTGATAGATCCCTGCAAGTGGCTACCAGGGCAGGGGACACCCGACACCCTTGAACATAGGCACAAGCAGCTGTGTCAATAGTCCAACAGGACCCTTCACTGGCTTCGCTGCCTTCCTATAGCCCCTATCTCCCATATATCAGGCCGTCTGTTGCCGCATATTAACCTCACTTTCATTTCTTATTGGCAAGCTGTAAAAGAGGACAGGGATATATATGAGCTGGCCTTTAGCCGCTGGGTGGAACATACTGTAGGTGCTGTGATGTGTGGAGGGAGAGGGGATGTGTAGGCCAGTTCTCTAGGACCTGTTCGATAACTTCACCTTTTTCAGACGACTGAACATGACTGAATGAAGATTTGGCCAGGGATAACCTACGTAAATGCGCACTTATCTCCGGAAATTAGCTTTATGAGCTTTATCATTCATTATTCAATAGCTCTATAAGGAATCACAGAGCCCTGTGCTTATATTCTTTGATCCTTTATGTGTGATTTTGGTATAGAGAGAATAATAGGATTTCATGACAGTTGATTCGATAATTAACTCATATAATCATATAGCTAGGCATATAATCCTTCCCTTCTTCATTTCCTTCCATACTACCATACAATCATTTCCTCTCACCTTCGCTGCTTTCCCTCCTTCCCTCCTCTCCCTCCTTCCTTCCTTTCCTCCTTCAATCAGCTAATCACCAATCAGCCCACCTGTAAACCACCACCTATCCACCAATAGATAACATGTACTTAGTGTAGTTTCTTAGCTGTGTATGCAGGCTAATTAAGTTGACAGCAGCCCTGGAAGGAACAGGGTTATGCGTTTACTCTGGGCCGTCCCAGTGGGTTTATTTGGGGTTGAGGAGGGTAGAGATCAGGGCAGAGCTCTGGGGCTCGGGGGTCTGAGAAGAGAGGAGACACACTACACAATTAGACCCTACTTTAATGACCTCCTCTACCATGGACAACAGAAACCAGTAAAGCCCTGCCTGGAGGAGAGTGCATTAGAGGATGGTGCTGTAGGTAAAGACAAACACAGAGACTATGCCCACACACACACATCATTTATACAGTGCCAACGTTCATCAAAATTGTTAAAAGTATAAATTTTTTATTCTACTAAATGCAACAGTTGGATAACGTATGAAGATACTCCAAACGTTTATAATTGTTTAAATCCATTAGATATTTACTGAATTATAGCAGATAAAACATTTTAGTGGCAGGGACAAATAATGAATGGATTTCAGGGATTTTGGTGGGAATTCGTGTTTACAACTTATTGTCAAACTTCACTTTTCTTTTCTTAGAATGCATATATACATTTTCTAATGGTGTCACGTTCCTGACCTGTTTCCCTTTGTTTTGTATTTGTTTTAGTTGGTCAGGGCGTGAGTTGGGTGGGTTGGTCTAGGTTTGATTTTCTATGTTGGGATTTTGTGTTCGGCCTGGTATGATTCTCAATCAGAGACAGCTGTCAATCGTTGTCTCTGATTGAGAATCATACTTAGGCAGCCTGGGTTTCACCTGTGTTTTGTGGGTGTGTGTTCCTGTGTCAGTGTTTGGGCCACACAGGACTGTTTCAGGTTAGTCACGTTTGTTGGTTGTTGTATTTTGTAGTGTTTGTTGTTTTCCCATTAAAATATGAATACTTACCAATCCGCATCTTGGTCCGATCCATGCTCCTCCTCGTCTGAGGAGGAAAACGACTACGACAGCCGTTACAAATGGTATCAGGTATAGTTTTGTGTTAAAAAAATTAAGGACATGATAGGTGTCTAATTTGAATAAATATGGGTGTATTTTTGCATATATGAATACATTAACATAACGTGGTGGAGCAGAGCTGCAACCACCAATAACTTGCTCTGTCTAGGCCTACATGCACTCACCGGTGCTGTCTGGACTGCCTCATTAATTGTTGTCACGTTCTGTTGCATAATTCAAGTTGGTCAATAGCAGGATATCCTGGGATTAAAAATCAACATGCTTGGCTCTAGATTACACCTATCTATACATACTATACATTGTATGTGAAATCAGACATAATATCACTATAATCCG
This sequence comes from Salvelinus sp. IW2-2015, assembly GCF_002910315.2. NCBI lineage: Eukaryota > Metazoa > Chordata > Actinopteri > Salmoniformes > Salmonidae > Salvelinus > Salvelinus sp. IW2-2015. The sequence continues at coordinate 35,964,739 of NC_036848.1, read as the reverse complement.
AGTGTTCATTTTTGGAAGTTACTTTCATTTCAGTGCATCTCATTTCAACTGTATTAAATTATAACCTTTTTCAATTCCACAAAAAATGAACACCCATCAAAATAATGTTATCCTTCTTCTCTTTCTTTTGATGTAAGTGTCGAGAAGATGAGTTAAATCCCAGACTAAGCTTTACCGTTCATATTGATGCAACGGAAAGACAATGTATTCCATTGAGCCCATTACAGCCATTACATGCTGTATTTGACAGGTCATTACAATCACTTCCATGGTCCTAACACCATAGCGGATCCCTTTTTGGGGCTATATGGTACCTTTTTTTGAAGGTTCTATAAAGACTCATGCTTCATACGGTTCAAAATGGAGCCTGTATAGTACTATAAATAACCCTTTCCTAAGGTTCTATATAGCACCAAACGGGGTTTACGCTATGGTTACAACCCTTTTTATGCTATATAGAATTTTTTTATGGAAAATGGTTCTATAAAGAACCTTCGTTCATGTCAAAGGTTCTTTGTATATCCTTTCGAAGAACCATTCAGAGGTTTTATTCTGGTTAGCCATATTATATTGTTAAAATTCCATAGGTGTTATTATTGTTTAAATTGACATGTTGAATTAGGTGTTCTAACTCTGGAACAGCTGGGAGTCAAGGATAGAATTGAGAACCACTGATTTTGGCAACAGTTCTCAATTGATACAAGGCCACACTGTATTTGAGTCTTTCACAAGACACTGTCACTGTCCATCGTCACATTTAACATGTAATCGCAAAACACAACAGATTAGATAAACTGGAATGACACTCACTCATTGTTTCACAAAAAGAGCTGTGAGCAAACCACACCCCTAAATACATTTTAGTTATAACTAAAAGAGGAAAGAACCCTTTTCTGAACTGCAAAGAAACATTATGCAAGAACCGTTATGGTAATAAATGTCTGGGATTAGCATTAAAGAGAATGTCAAAATTCCTCTGGCTCTCCACTTGAAACACTGCCTCTCTCTGCTCCCCATCCTGCTCACAAGATGGAGGACATTTCGCGGAAAGGGTCCGTTGCTGTTCTGAACACAATGAGAAGTGTTCAAATCCTGACCGGGTGCCACGGGAGGAATACAATATTGAAATCCTGTCAACAGTGACTCAGAAAACAGCAAGTTAAAACACAAACAAAGATACTTTTCTGGTAGGTACTCAAATTTTTATTCGATTTTTTTACCTTTTCCCAAACATTAACCCTTCAGGGATTTGTTTGTCAAAACTGTCTACGTCCAAAAATTGATGGAAAAAAGCTTTAAGTATAAACTTAAACGACTAAAATCAAATATAAAGTATGTAGAAAAGACAATTTATTTATATTGTTATTAAGTTTGAGCCAAAGAACACATGGCAAAATGCATAGAATTGCAGGGAAGTATCAAAAAAATTACAAAATGCTCTCTCAGCTTCCATGGCAAAAGGAAATTAGCTTAAAAGCTACAAAAATGTATCTCGGCTCCATGGAAAAATTCAGAGAATTGCAGGAAATTGGCTTAAAAATGCTAAAATTAATAATAATAATAAAATAAAATAAATGGAGGCCTAATTACTATTTTATTTTAATTCAGCCACGCTGACCGCGCCCATTGCCATGCCCCTTGCCAACGTTGGCCTTTTTTGATGCAGAAAAAACCCTGCCCTTAACTTAACCAGTCGGAATGAATGCCTAAACTTCACGTTTTAACCCTATCAAAAACCTACACTTAGAAATGTTATGTTTGGATCAACGAAATTTGACATTAGGAGAAAACTGGTTAAATGTCCAAATCTGAAGTGAAATCAGTAAAACTGTGAGATCTTGTTGCAGCACTACATGAATTGAAATGTATCTGATGTTGTCCACACATCTAGGCATTTTGCTATGGCAACCTTTATTCAATATTCAATACAAATTGAACTCTTAAGAAACATCTGAGGATGTAGGGGGAGTGAAGGACATGAATGAGTAGCAGTACTCTGACGGCAGTACACTGACAGCTAACCCATTAGCCAGCCAGTGCCTTTACTTTCACACACACTCATTAGTCCAGATCATCAATAGACTGCCTTTATCAGCTGTATCATCATGGCTAACGGAGCTAGCGCTGGCGCCACTAGCTGCCGGTGAGCGGAGGGCACGGTAAATCATTGGCCTGCCATCATGACAAAGGTAAATACCTCAGGTATTAAACACCTCCATAATAAGGAGAGCATGAGATGGGCTGTGTGTGTGTGTGTGTGCGTGCGTGCGTGCGTGTTTGGCCCCACTCTAAATGGCCAGTGACAGTAGGTGATGTTGGTGCTCGTCCTCTGATGCTAGTGTAATGCTGCCGGCCTATAGCACTGCTCTGTGGGGCTCATTAGCTTTGCTTGTCAGAGGAACAATAAACATGTCCATCAAGCTAACCCCTCCTGTCACGTTGTTAATGGACCAGGATATACAACCTGGTGGCTAGTGTAGAGAGAGACACACACACGCACATGCACAGGGACATAAGCAAGCACGCACGTACACACACACACAGGCACGCAGGCACTCTCACATACACTCTCTCACACACACACACAAACACACACGCACACGCACACACACACACACTTACACACAGGGTCTGCATATTTAACTTGCCGGTTGCCAACAAGGGCCACTGGGGCCCAATAACAAACATTATCGTTTTGAGGGAGAGAGATCCTGGGACCACAGGGTTTGTGGCTTGCACAGCACCACTGCTCAGCACCATGGAAAGCACCCCTCCCTACAGCGCCACACTGTTCAGAACCATGGACAGCTCCATTTCATACAGTGCCATGCTATTCAGAACCATGGGCAGCTCCATTTCCTATAGCCCCACACTGGTCGTACATTGGTCAGAACCATGGGCAGCTCCATTTCCTACAGCGCCACGCTTGTCAGAACCATGGGCAGATCCACTCAAAGCTCCAGTCACTGCAGCCCCACACTATAGCAGCACACCAATTCACAGCAGCTTCACTCCCTTGGTGGCCTGAAGAATCCTCTGTAAATATGCACTTCTCTCTTGCTGTCTACAAAAGCATGTCCAAGCATGTAGGCTTTATTACCCAGGGTCATGCTGGTCTATGGCTGAGCTCCACCTCTATAGAACTTGAATTAAACCATCTGACCCAGGTCTTGAAATTGTCTTTAGGTCAAATGTACGTACATACAGGTGGGGAAAAGATGGGGAAAAGATTTGGGCTAAAGGCAGCTTTTAGCTCTATAATTCAAGTTGTTCTTTTTCCCCAATTCTCTTCATTGGACTAAAACAGGAAGCTGGATTTCCCCCCCCCCAAAAGAAATTCCAAGCAGAAAGAAATAATTAACCATGCTAATCTCTTGGCCAAGAGCTAAGAGTCTGATAAGGTTCTGTAATATAAAATCCCTGACTTCTCTTTTCATGTCCTGAAATAGGGACTTACATGGTATCACACAATGGCGGTCAGTACTATTTTTTCCAGGGCTAATTTTCATTGGAGAGATATTAATAAGAGCTAATGTCTGTCTCCTCTATCTACTTCAGTGGGCAGTGATTGGGAGGAGTTAGTGACATGGAAATCAAGATACTTTTTTTGGAGGATCACTTTTACACGCACACACACACACACAGACACACACACACACACACACACAGACACACACACACACAGAGACAGATCCATCATGGGAAGGAGAGTGATAGGGGGACAGGTAAAACTACTCACCCGTCCCTAGATAATAAACTGCTCACCACCAAGGATAGCCCCACAGCTCCACTCACTAGAACGCCACGCTGTACAGCACCACTCCCTTCCAGCCCCACACTGTTCAGAACCATAGATAATTCCAGTCACTGCAGCCCAACACGGTACTATAGCAGCACACCATGTTACAGCAGCTTTACTGCCTTGGTGGGACCCAAAGGTCCCGACAGAGATTTTTCAAGCAGCGGGCGGTCAGAGTGCAAGTGTCCTCTCTCATCATTGTTGCTGCTTCAAGTTCAGTAGCCATACGTGCGAGATCAGGTGCACGTGTGGTCTCAATTAAATACGAGTAGACTATGCATGGGCAGAGAAGCACAGGGAAGTTATCTTTCAAGGAAATGTACTTCCTAAATATAATTAGGCTAAAGTTTACAGCAGTGCATTGAAAAAAAACATTGTTGACCCATATTATTATACCTATTTCTTTGTTTAGTTTTGCACATTTTGATATTGCCTATATGGAAAAACATTGCTTGTACCATGGCTGGCACGCTAGCTGTGTCACATAGCCTACGCCTAAAATATCATTGCGGGACTGCGGTTGGGTTTACGACCAGTTCTTGCGGGAGCGGGTGGGTGTCGGACAGAAAGCCAGCGAGAGTGGTATGAAAAGCGGCGGGTGCGGTTGGGAGCGGGATGAAGAAATCAGTCCTACGCAGACCTCTAGCCTGAAGAATCCTCTAAAACCATGCTATTTATCTCTTGCTGTCTACCAAAGCATGTTCAAGCATGTCCAAGCATGTAGGCTTTATTGCGTGTGTGGATAATCTATTTTACCCAGGGTCATGCTGGTCTAGGGCTGAGCTCCACCTCTGTAGAAGAGGAGGAGGAACTTTAATGAAACCTACAAATCCACTGACACAGATCTGGAAATTGTCTACAGATGATCAAATGTACGTACACTACCGGTCAAATGTTTTAGGACACCTACGCATTCAAGGGTTTTTCTTTATTTTTTACTAATTTCTACATTGTAGAATAATAGTAAAACATGTAAACTATGAAATAACACATGTAGTAACCAAAAAAGTGTTAAACAAATCCAAATATATGATATTTTTGAGATCCTTCAAATAGCCACCCTTTGCCTTGATGACAGCTTTGCACAAACGTGGTATTCTCTCAACCAGCTTCATGAGCTAGTCACCTGGAATGCATTTCAATTAACAGGTGTACCTTCTTAAAAGTTAATTGGTGGAATTTATTTCCTTCTTAATGTGTTTGAGCAAATCAGTTGTGTTGTGATAAGGTGGTGGTGGGGGGGGGGGGGTATACAGAAGATAGCCCTATCTGGTATAAGAACAAGTCCATGTTATGGCAAGAACAGCTCAAATAAGCAAAGAGAAATGACAGTCCATCATTACTTTAAGATATGGAGGTCAGTCAATATGGAAAAGTGCAGTTGCAAAAACCATCAAGCGCTATGATGAAACTGGCTCTCATGAGGAGCGCCACAGGAATGGAAGACCCAGAGTTACCTCTGCTGCAGAAGATAAGTTCATTAGAGTTACCAGCCTCAGAAATTGCAGCCCAAATAAATGCTTCACAGATTTCAAGTAACAGACACATCTCAACATCAATCTGTTCAGAGGAGACTGCAGTGAATCAGGCCTTCATGGTCGAATTGGTGCAAAGAAACCAATACTAAAGGACAACAATAATAAGAAGAGACTTGCTTGGGCCAAGAAACACGAGCAATGGACATTAGACTGGAGGCACACTTAACCAGCATGGCTACCACAGCATTCTGCAGCGATACGCCATCCCATCTGGTTTGGTCTTAGTGGGTCTATCATTTGTTTTTCAACAGGACAACTACCCAACAAATCAAATGAAGCTGCATTGGTCACATACACATGGTTATTAGATGTTATTGCGAGTGTAGTGCAATGCTTGTACCTCCAGGCTGTGTAAGGGCTATTTTACTAAGAAGGAGAGTGATGGAGTGCTGCATCAGATGACCTGGCTTCTACAATCCCCCAACCTCAACCAAATTGAGATAGTTTGGGATGAATCGGACCTCAGAGTGAAGGAAAAGCAGCCATCAAGTGCTCAGCATATGTGGGAACTCTTTCAAAACTGTTGGAAAAGCATTCCAGGTGAAGTTGGTTGAGAGAATGCCAAGAGTGTGCAAAGCTGTTATCAAGGCAAAGAGTGGCTATTTGAAGACTCTCAAATATAAAATATATTTTGATTTGTTTTACACTTTTTCGGTTACTACATGATTCCATATGTGTTATCTCATAGTTTAGATGTCTTCACTATTATTCTACAATGTAGAAAATAGTGAAAATAAAGATAAACCCTTGAATGAGTAGGTGTTCTAAAACTTTTGTAGTGTACATACAGGTCCTCTGGAAAAAAAAGCCTGGAATAAACATTTGGGCTAAAGCCAACTTTTAGCACTATAATTATATCTTTCCCCCTCCAATTCTCTGCATAGGCCTAAAAAAGGAAGCTGGATTTCCCAAAATGTTTTTTTTTCCCAAGCAGAAAGAAATAATGAACCATGCTAATCTCTTGGCTAAGAGCTAAGAGTCTGATAAGGTTCTGTAATATAAAATCCCTGTCTTCTCTTTCATGTCCTGAAATAGGGACTTACATGGTATCACATAATGGCGGTCAGTACTATTTTTTCCAGGGCTAATTTTCAGTGGAGAGATATTAATAAGTGCTAATGTCTGTCTCCTCTATCTACTTCAGTGGGCAGTGATTGGGAGGAGTTAGTGACATGGAGTTAAAGGAGAGGAAATCAAGGGACTTTTTTGGAGGATCACTTTTGTACACACACACACTTTCTCTCCTAATGAAGGGATGTGGGTAATAGAGCCTAAAGTATACCCTTTTCACTGGCAATAAGAGCAGCATCCTCCACTCAGACTGACAGGAAGACTGAAAGACTGGAACACATAGACCTCTCTCATCAGTTCTCTCACACCCACCCACACACTGCAGCTTGGACCACGGCAGTGTTTCCCAATCCGGTCAATTGTTTGCAAAATACTTGCAATGCCCTAGCAGTAACACTGAAATACATCAACAACAATATTAAGCTTATTTGTATTCAACACTTGCATGGACACAACACTCAGAATACATCTGTGTCGGATCTGAGAAGCAGCACACAGCTTGTAGTGACTCCGGACAACGGACTGCCCAGTCTAATGCTATTTTCATTATTCAATTTCTTTATTTAATTGTTTAGGATCTGAACACTTAAATAAACACTTTTCTGTAACACTTTTTAAACGCTTCAAGGCATTTAGAATTGAAATGAAAACGTGTCACATAGGGCTGGGGACAAGAATCGAGGTTTAATTTTTTTTGTATTTTTGGTCTTTTTGGTGCACCTTCCAACTCGCACACAGACACCAAGCCCCTCCACCTGTCACTCACAACAACAAAGACAAAATATCACTTCTTCCTCTCTGAGAACAAGCACATGCTATTTGCATTTGAGGTTTGGTCCGACAAATCGGTCATAGGGGCACAATAAGACATTACTTTACTCAACTCCCAAAGTTAGAACAGAGCAGACTCTACTGAGACGGGAGCATCAATGAACGTGGCTTAGTTTCTGCCGTGCGCAGCATTGCGTTACCACGTGCCGCTAGCAGCATTTTAGACACAGACTGTGCTAGCTGTCTCGTCTGTGTCTTGTAAATGTGTCCGACCGGCTCAAATCCGTCTTATGTAGCAACATTTGAAGTTGTGTTTTTTACATTGGATAAAAGTAGAGACTCAGAGCTACAAAATGGTATATCATACACTACAGTTGAGGAACATTGGGGAAGTCATTCTGCTTTGAAAGTTAATAAACTTGTAAACTCACCTTTGAAAAAATGGCCTGTGAATTATTTTGGTACTACTACTGGAGAGCCCTTCTTTGCCAACACCTATTTAGCATCGTTCACACCCTCTTAAGCTTTAGCCCGACCCATCTCTTTAAGGGTTGATCCGAGCGTTCTGTACTAACAGCAGCAGTCAAGCACCCAAGTTAACTTGCTAGCTACTTCCAGACACAAGCGAGAAAACAGCTCACTGAACAGTACTCGCCCTAGCAGAGCTGGTTAAGCTGTTATGTTATCCAGAGTGTTGGTGACTGCAACTGTGCTGTCAGATTGTCTGTTAGTAAATTCAGAGGGTTTCGCTCTCGGAGCATTCAGAGCGCACACTGGACGCTCTGGCCGATGAGTAGGGTTGATGCGAACGTTCAGACCTCACAATGGCAGTCAAGCCCCCAAGCTAAATGGCTAACATTGGCAACCTTGCTAGCTTTTTCCAGACACAAATGACAGAACACCCCACTCTGACCATTTTACTCGCCTTAGCAGAGCTGGTTAGGCTGTTGTCATGTTATCCAGAGTGTTGGCGACTGTAACAGTGCTGCTGGCAACAATTGAATTATGCTTTTTGCCGATGTTTACTGACACCGGCCATATTACACCGATGTTGGGCATTCGTAAATTCATCAGTTATTCTGCGCTCTGGCACACTCAGACGAGAGTGCTCTGAAATAGGAGTAGATGGCCAGACTGAATTTACGAACACATCCAAAATGGCTACTTGCATAGTGGAGTCTTTTGTTAAGACATGTAGCTAGCTAGCTAGGAAAACAATGAACCACAATCCCAACTCATGACGTTACTACCCTTCATGAATCTGCAGGTAGGTACCCAACCAGGTTCAATGTTAGCTAGCTAACATTAGGCTATAACCAGCCAAGCAAACGACTGCGATACAAATAATAAGATCATATATGTAACGTTAGCTAGCGATAGGCTGGACAATAGAACGAGTCAGAATTCACCCAAGGCTGAAAAATGGCAAAAGAATGTTGGCTAAGCTGGAACACTAGTGCGAGCCCATAGCAAATGAATCGAACATTCGCAGAGCCTCTTCTGACTGGAGTGACGCTTAGAATTCAATTTTGCCTAAATGGCAGCAAAAAAATGTATCCCTTTTTATTTTACCACTACAAACTGTTCTTTCGACGAAACTGAAAAATAACAACTTGTATAGAAAGTAAACATCCGCACCTCAATGGTGCCAAATGTGCTTATGTCTGCATAACGAGGAAGTATGGGAAAAAATTGCAACTTTTGACTATTTCTGGTCTAGCGATAGATGACAGCAGAGTATGCTGCCCAACCTTATGCAACTAGAAAGATGAAATTATCCTGATTAAAATGGTGACCAACTAGAAAAAATCTAAATATACACATTGCGAGATAATTTGCTAAACCTACCAACATGCCTCTCCATAGGAAAACAATGGGGGAGGGCTAACAGTATTTCGGAGCTAGCGTTTGATGACAACGGAGTACGCTGCCCAGCCCTACATAATTAGAAAGAGGATCCAATTTGAAAAAAATCTAAATTTTCACATTGCGAGATATTTGGCAAAATAGACAGACATACCTATATTTGCTTATAGGAAACAATGGGATGACCTCAGAGTCCCATGAGTAATTTTTTGTTGTTGTTTACATTTTAACTACCAGCAACATCGGCATGTTTAATTGCCAACAATATCAAAGCAGGCATTGTGACGTAGAACAATAGGCTGGGAATAGAATGTTCGGAAGGCGAGTTGATGCCACGGTGCTCAATAGAGCTAATAGAAGCTGGCAGGGTGAAAAATGCAGCCAAAATAAGGCCTGTTTTTTCGTGATTACTTCAAAACTACGGCAAGCAGCTGGGACATATGGTAATATTATGAAACTGGGCTCCACGTCGGATGCAATGAACTAGTTTTTAGAAAAAAGCATTGTTAAAAATGTCATGTGTCCAGCCTACTAGCGAGCCAGACAGCTAACGTAAGCTAGCTAGCTAACAGTATACTTTAACTTGAAATGAAAATACTTTGTCAAAATTAGAAACGTGTAATATCTGAAAATGTAGCTAGCTAGACTATCTTACCCGTGTTCTGAAATCGGAGTAGATAGCCATAGCGAATTTACCAGCTAGTACAGTGACATGCTATTGAAATGGATACTTGCAAAGTGGAGTCTTTTGTTAAGACATGTAGCTAGCTAGCTAAACAATGAACCATAATTACAACTCATGACGTTATTACCCTGCATGAATCTGCAGGTACCTAACCAACCAGGTTCAATGTTAGCTAGCTAACATTAGGCTATAACTAGCAAAGCAAATGGCTCTGAGATACGAATAATAAGATCAGACACGTAGCGTTAGCTAGAGAGCCAGTCAGCTAACGTTAGCTATCTAACAGTACACTTTAACTTGAAATGAAACCACTTTCTGTCAAAATTAGAAACGTGTAATATCTGAAAATGTAGCTAGCTACATCTTACCCGTAGACATCATGGATGGACACGCCTCCTGTTGGATGCCATGGTTGCCCTTAGTTTGAAGATGTAATCCGGAGACAGTTGTTTTCTTCATCTCCTTAGCTATCATACTCGAATTCCACTGATTTCAAAACTCGGTCCTCCAGAAAGTGGAGAGCAACACTTATGCAGTTTTACTACGCAAATACATATATTTTTTAAATGCGTTGGAGAGGATTAACTAGACATACTGACCAGCTCAAATAGACAGAAGTGTGCTATATGACAGACCAATCCAAACTCATCTCTCGGCATGTCCAGCCCACTCATTATCTCAGCCAATCATGGCTAGCGGGAAGGTTGCTGACTTTTTCTGTGGCTAAATCAACTAGTCTCATAATTTAACAATTTTATTCATATATACAGATGGCATTCAAGTTTGCTATTAAGGCACATGAAAATCCACATGTTTGAGAAAGCATTTCTGCCAAAAAATGCATTTAGATTTTTAAAAAAAAGTTTACGTTCAAACATCTCTCCTGTGAAGTAGTGACCCACGACATACGTCGAGTTTCCTGAAATGGGTCACAAAATGGGTCAAAATTCTACGAAGATCCAGAACAATTCAGTTAAATAACAGCCCAATGTTTAAAGCCCAGGTCAAATTAGCTTGCAACAGCAAGCTAGCTAGCTAAATGTCCATGAATGTTTTGTGTTTCGACCTGTCCCCAAATGAAAATAGTTGGTTCAGAGTTAATTTTGATATTTCAACCTGCGTGTCTGGATCGCATCTAGTCTGGATGTACAAAATCAACATGTGCTCAATGACACATGCGAACGCACGTGCCGAATCTAGACAGCATGTTAGGAGATATACGTTTTCTCCTGGTTGGAAACTCACTGGAAAAAGCTGATTATCATGTTTAATCTGCAATTCTAAATGCCTGTATTTAAGACGAGAACACTTACAGTATTGGCAAATCTAAAAGCCTAATGCTTAGGTTATAAACGTGTCACATTTTGTGGGGTTGGGAGTGGGTGATTTTTTAAATGTATTAAAATTTTAAGAGAGTTTGGGAGAGAGAGGCTAAAATATAACACTCCCCACTAACAGACACCCAAATAGCAAAAATCCTCTGATTCTCACCAGAGCATGCAGGGCCAACACACCCACACAGTATATTCTTATTCAGACTCTCACCCCGCAGCACTCACATTTCCAGTGAATCGTTGGAGATTCAATAACTGCATATGTCAGCTGTCTAGTGCAGGGTGCTTACACACAGGCAGGCACAGTCCTCTACCTATTTCTATTTCTACATTACCATACAAATGGCTGCATCTTTGCATGGGCCACCATCATACTGAGACAGGAGGTGGATGTATGCAATAAGACATCAAACAACCACAAACAACCCAACAGAGCTCACTCAATGCAATTCTCTGTGTCGTTGGTAAACGGCATTAAGTTCGCTGTGGCGACCATGGAAGGGTCACTTAAGCAGCTGTGCAAGTGGGTTTTGAGGCTTTTGCACGTGTGGAAAAGCCCCACATATGTAGCGTGGTGAACTGAGTGTAAGGAAACCGTACAGTGGCTATTAGACAGCAGTAGTGTATGGAATACAAGCCTCAGACTGCTAGCAACTTCCCTTTATTCAACACATGACATCCCTCCAGTCAGATGGATGGATAGATGTATAGATACAGAGGGAAGGAGCGGGATAGATGAAAAATCTAATCAACAGTGAAGTCCAGAGTCAAATCTGGGCTGGGAGCCTGGCAGGGGAGAGACAATGACAGATGTGACGATTTGAGTTGTAAGCCTGACCATGGCCAACCCAGCCTGGTCATAGACTAGACGTAACATAGTAACTTAAATCTGGGACACTCAAAACAGTATGATATGTTACGTTTAGTATTGTTACATAAAACAGAAGTTTATATAAGGCAAAAATTAAAATAGGGTGGTTGGTTGGCGCATAACGCGACCGTCTAGCAACCCAAAGGTTGTGTGTTTCAATCTCATCACTGACAACTTTAGCTAATTAACAACTTTTCAATTACTTACTACTTTTTTGCTACTTTGCAACTATACTGAACAAAAATATAAATGCGGCATGTGAAGTGTGTGTCCCATGATTCATGAGCCGAAATAAAATATCCCAGAAATGTTCCATACGCACCAAAAGCTTATTTATCTTAAGTTTTGTGCACACATTTGTTTACATCCCTGATAGTGAGCATTTCTCCTTTGCCAAGATAATCCATCCACCTGACAGGTGTGGCATATCAAGAAGCTGATTAAAAAGCATGATCACTACACAGATGCACCTTGTGCAGGGGAATAAAATGTGCAGTTTTGTCACACAACACAATGCCACAGATGTCTCAAGTTTTGAGGGAGCGTACCAATTGGCATGCTGACTGCAGAAATGTCCACCAGAGCTGTTTCCAGATAACTGAATGTTCATTTCTCTACAATAAGCCACCTCCAATGTAGTTTTAGAGAATTTGGCAGTATGTCCCTCCGGCCTCACAAACGCAGACCACGTGTAACCACGCAAGCCCAGGACCGCCACATCCGGCTTCTTCACTTGAGGGGTCATCTGAGACCAGTCACCCGGACAGCTAATGAAACTGTGGGTTTACACAACCAAAGAATTTCTACACAAACTGTCAGAAACCGTCTCAGGGAAGCTCATCTGCATTCTCGTCGTCCTCACCAGGGTCTTGACCTGACTGCAGTTCGGCGTCTTAACCGACTTCATTGGGCAAATGCTCACCTTCGATGGGCATTGGCAAGCTGGAGAAGTGTGCTCTTCACGGATTAATCCCGGTTTCAACGCACCAGGTAGATGGCAGACAGCGTGTATGGCGTTGTGTGGGCGAGTGGTTTGCTGATGTCAACTTTGTGAACAGAGTGCCCCATGGTGGCGGTGGGGTTATGGGCAGGCATAAGCTACTAACAATGAACAATGGAATTTTATCGATGGCAGTTTGAATGCACAGTGGTACCTTGACAAGATCCTGTGGGCCATTGTCGTGCCATTCAACCGACGCCATCACCTCATGTTTCAGCGTAATAATGTATGGCCCATGTCGCAAGGATCTGTACACAATTCCTGGAAGTTGAAAATGTCCCAGTTCTTCCATGGCCTGCATGCTCATCAGACATTTCACCCATTGAGCATGTCTGGGATGCTCTAGATTGACGTGTACAACAGCGTGTTCCAGTTCCCATCAATATTCAGCAACTTCGCACAGCCATTGAGTAGGAGTGGGACAACATTCCACAATCAACAGCTATACGAAGGAGATGTGTCGCGTTGCATGACACAAATGGTGGTCACACCAGATACTGACTGGTTTTCTGAACCACGCCCCTAACTTTTTTCTAAGGTATCTGTGATCAACAGATGCATGTCTGCATCCCCAGTCAAGTGAAATCCATAGATTAAGGCCTAATTTATTTATTTTGATTGACTGATTTCCTTATATGTAATTAGAATGTTAGCTAACCCGTCCGCTAACCTTAACCTTAACCCCTAACCCCTAACGTTAACATTAGCATTAGCCACCTAGGCACCTAGCTAACCTTAGCCACTACAAATTGGAATTAGAAACATATGATACATTTTGCAAATTTGTAACATATTGTACGAATTGCAATTCGTAATATGTCATATGAATTGTGATCCGTAACATATCATACTTAATGGATGATGGACATCCACAAATTAGTACATATGTCAGGGTGTGACATGGGGTATGTTTGTGTTTTTGTCTTGTCTTGGGTGGTTGTAGTGTCTAGGGGGATTTGTTAGAGTGTATGGGTTTGTGTTGAGTGAATGTTTCTAGGGAAGTCTATGGTTGAGTGWATGTGTCTAGTTATGTCTATGGTTGCCTGAGTGGTTCTCAATCAGAGACAGATGTTTTTCATTTGTCTCTGATTGGGAGCCATATTTAAGGTGGCCATAGGCATCATGTATTTGTGGGTAATTGTCTATGTTGAACGTTTGTTGCTTGTCCATGCACTTACGTCATTTAGCTTCACGGTCGTTTGTTGTTTTGGTTTGTTTTGTGTATAGTGTTCGTTTTTGTGTTTTTTCCTTTCTTCTAATAAAATAAGATGTATTTTGCACACGCTGCGCCTTGGTCATCTCTCTCTCCACAAGACGATCGTGACACAAATATTATTTTGACATTTTGAAAGAGGGGAGATCTAAAGATGCAACAACAAGCATGGGTTGCTAATATGACTAGGTTTGTGCTTTTGGCTTTTTGGACAATGAAATAAAGTTGATATTGAAATCCAATAGAACATGAGATAAATAGGGTACTTGGCACATGGAAGTCTTTATAAAAGAATTCCCTCCACATTTCTATGAGCTGGATTTTGTCTAGACTACTTTGATGCAAGGTAAGACATTCCTCCTCAGATGAAGTAAAACATTCAGGTTTCAAACAATTAATATATGCTTTCAAAACGCACGCTATCTCCAGCTCATTGCAGCAACGTTTTGTGTGATGCGCAGAAGCCTGCCTACCGTTGCCTATGCACTCGAATGGCGAATGAGAAGCAAGCTTCATTTACCAGTTGAGAAAAAAAATATATAAGCCTAGCTATTTTTAATTGTGGCCTTCAAAACTGTTTTTAACACAAGATTGCATTGAGAAATGATGCAGAAAGACTGTGCTTATAAAAGCAGATGTTTCACTCCAGCACAAACAAACAAGATATTTATTTTAATTCCACTGAATAATGCCAAAGAAACTATAGACCGATTATCATGACCGGTCAAATGTATTTCCACTGACAGGTATATCCATCAATAAATGCTAAAAAGCATTATTTTGCAATGGGACTTTTTTTTCCGGACAAATGGCCGGCGCCAATTTCATATGGCTTTTCATTTTTGTTGTCGGCCAAAAGCCGGGTAACGGGAACCCTGGTACGAAGAAAACCCTATACATAGTACATAGGTGTATATACAGTATACAGCCTTTAATGATGATATGTGAACTGATATGTTCATATTTTATATCCAACACAGTACAATATAAAGGAAAAAAACGGACAAACTCAATGGAAATCTGTATTGAAGAGAGGTTGGGTCGAGTTACTACTGTTCTCACTGCATTGCATGACCTTTAAGCTGTGTGCATGTGTGTGTGTATGTCTAGTGTTTCAACTGGAGTGACACGCGAAAGGTTCACACTACACATGAGACCAGGAGAGAGGAGTGACGCCACTGAGCTGGAGGAAATGAAGTAGGTAGGCTTATGCGTGTCAAAAGTGTAATCATGGCTAGCTGTTTCACTGTAGGATTACCTCTCAGCTGTCTTCTTGTGCTTATTGCTGGTGTCATGTATTCGTGACACACACACACACCATGAGTTGCGAACAGCCAGGCACATCAACGAAACCTAGTCGCTAATCTGCATGTATATTCTGTACCCACAGAGATTTAACCTATTTCTCATCTGACTACAGTCGACTCCTGATAGTTACACATTGAATAAGTACAAACTCTGTTGAAGCACAGTGTAGTCACCCAGTCCCATTTTATTTTATTTATTTATTTTGAAACTTGTTCTGGATATCTGTATATTCCACATATTGGTGTATCGATTAAAAACAGTGCCAACCCACTGGGCACACACTGGTTGAATCAATGTTGTTTCAACGTCATGTCAATGAAATGATGTTGAACTAAGGTGGATTAAACGTTGAATTGACATCTGTGCCCAGTGGGAAGCCATTGCATACACAAATAGCTGACTATATCCAGCGTGGCGATGTATTCATAACAACAGCCTTTCCAGTAGAGAGGTGTGCTATAGTATCAGTACTCACTAGCCATCTGGAAGGCATTATTCCCCCAAATGTTTTTATTTATTTAACCTTTATTTAACTAGGCAAGTCAGTTAAGAACAAATTCTTATTTACAATGACGGCCTACATTACTTTAATAACACATACTGAACAGTAGAGCTCAGTTGCAAGCCCGTTTTTAGCATGGTGATTCAGAATGACGTGATATACAGAGGTAGGATCTTCATTTGATCGCCCTGTTGCAGGAGAACTTTCCTGCAACGCAGGACCTTTAAAACGTGTAGTGTATTTTGAGGTTTTAAAAGGCTTCTGAAGTTTGTAACTTCCACTTGTACGGCGAGGAAAAGTAGATGAGTCATTGTTCAAGGTCTTTCTGTCTGCTTGCTCAGAGTCTGTCTTCAGGAGTCTGTTCATTCCTCCAAGGCATCTGGAGCTGGAGGCTAGCTCTAGGGAGAATTTGGGCAGCTATGTTATGTGGGGAATACTAAACAGAGAAAAGCACAGTCTGGTTCACACAGAACATTACACGATTAAATGTTGATTTAGCTTCAGAATATATTTTGAGAGTGATTCTAGCAGATACTCAAAAGACCTGCATTACTGCAGTTGATACGGTTACATAACTACATAACATAAAACCTGGTGTGTGTGTTATGCCAACAGCTTGTTCAGAGCTACTTAGTCTTACAGACACTGTTGTGCTAAGAGGAGAGGAGAGGGGAGACCTTCACTTCTGTGTTATTAATCCTTACTAATCCTCAATGTACATCCCTAAATTCCTCTCACTTCTCCATCTGATTAACACAACACACCCTGAGGACCAAATATCCCACTTCCATCCCATTTCCAAACCATTACCAGTATGGTTTCGTTACCCAACCCAGACCCAAATCCCCAATCCCCAATGCAACTTTTCCAGGAACCCAGAAACACCAACGGGTCATTTTGTTGAATGCTAGAAAGTGAAAAACAGTATTACATATATTGTATAGATCAATAAAAACAAAGAAGCCTATTAAAATACATATTTTTGTTAGTTGTATAATGTGTGTCCCTAAGTTTTATGTAATTGCTGTTAATGCCTTGAAAATCACTCATTACAAATATAGTGTGGTCCATAAATATTGGCACCCTTGATAAAGATAAGCATAAAATACTACAGATAATACAGATACTGAGGTATAATTGTATGCAAAAAGGGGGAAATTATATTATTTTATATTACTACAATTGGTCAGAGAAAAGGATTTTGTTTAAAAAGTAAAAGAAAGAAAAAAGTTAGGGTTCAAAATGATTGGCACCCCTGTTTTCACTACTCTAGCACCCTCCCCTTGCGAGGATAACAACAATGTTTATGAGATAGGAGTTGCGATGGATTTTATACCATTCCATACAGAATCGTTCCAGGTCCTCTTTTACGCTTATGGAATGCCCTTTTCAATTCAAACCACAGGTTTTCAATGTGGTGGGTTCAAGTCCAGAGACTGAGATGGCCATTGCAAAATGTTGATTTTGTGGGCAATTAAAAAAAAAAATGTGGATTTTAATTAGTGCTTGAGGTTATTGTCTTGATGGAAGATCCACTTGCAGCCAATTGTCAGCCTCCAGGCAGAGGCAATCAGGTTTTTGGCAAAAATGTCCTGGTACTTGGTTCACAGGAGGTTGGTGACACCTTAACTGGGGAGAATGGGCTCTTGGTAATGGCTACAGCGGAATAGGTGGAATGGTATTAAATACATCAAACATTGTTTCCATGTGTTTGATGCCATTCCATTCGCTCCATTGCAGCCATTACTATGAGACGTCCTCCCCTCAGCAGCCTCCACTGACTTGATACTACTGGTGTGCGTGGCTAAAGAGCTCTTTTTTCTTGCCATCTGACCAAAGCACCACCTGGAGTTTGATAAATGGCATTGGCACTTGGATTGGAACCGGTGCTAAGGTCAGACGACATGAAAATAAAGCTCTTTGGACACAGTGGTGGGGTTGGTGTCGAAAAACAGAAGCATATGCAGAAAAGAATCTCATGTAAAATATGGTGGCGCATCTTTGATGTTATGGGGCTATTTTCCTTCCACTGGTCAAAGGCATCATGAACTTTACCCAGTACCAGGACATTTTTGCCAAAAACCTGGTTGCCTCTGCCAGGCTGACACTTGGCTGCAAGTGGATCTTCCAGCAAGACAATAACCCCAAGTATAACAGAATAGCTTCTGTCCCTCTCCTCGCCCCTCCCTGGGCTCGAACCAGGGACCTTCTGCACACATCGACAACAGCCACCCTCGAAGCATCGTTACCCATCGCTCCACAAAAGCCACGGCCCTTGCAGAGCAAGGGGAACAACTACTTCAAGGTCTCAGAGCGAGTGACGTCACCGATTGAAACGCTATTAGTGCGCACCCCGCTAACTAGCTACCCATTTCACATAGGTTACACAAGCACACATCAAAATCCCCAAATAAATGGTAAATTGACCACAAAATCAACAATTTGCAACGGCCATCTCAGTCTCCGGACTTGAACCCCATTGAAAACCTGTAGTTTGAATGGAAGGGGGCAGTCCATAAGTGCAGATGAAGGATATCAAGGATCTGGAAATATTCTATATGGAGGAATGGTCTAAGATCCTTCCCAATGTGTTCTCCAATGTCATAAAACATTTTAGAAAAAGGCTAGGTGTTGGAGTACTGAAAACAGGGGTGACAATCAATTTGACACATATCTTTTTTAGATTTGTTTTTATTACTTGTTAAACACAATCTCTTTCTCTGACAAATTCTATTAGTATAAAATAATATAATAAAAAAATAATCATACAATATGCGTAGCTTAGTATTTGTATTATTTTACAATACTGCATAGTCACTTCACCCCTAACTACATGTACAAATTACCTCGACTAACCTGTACCCCCACACATTGATTGTACCGGTACCCCTTGTATATAGCCTCGTTATTGTTATTTTATTATTTTTTACTTTAGTTTATTTGGTAAATATTTTCTTAACTCTTTCTAGAACTGCACTGTTGGTTGAGGGCTTGTAAGTAAGCATTTTCACGGTAAGGTCTACACCTGTATTCGGTTGTATTCGGCGCATGTGACAAATAAAGTTTGATTTGATTTGATCACACCATTTCTGCATGTCATGAATTTGAGGATTCCATTGATAACTCTGTGTGTCTAAATACAATGTGCCATTGGTGTTACTCAATTTAGATGAAGGGAAAATACATCGTGGGCAAAATGATGAATCATTTCACTTTAGTAAATTATTTTTAAAGGGTTTAATGACCTTAGATTTGAGCATCTGTGGTCTCATTTTGAAGAAATCCTCAATAACCACAAATGTGCCATTGGTGTGACTATCATTTGTGTTACTGCTACTACTGTTGGTAATGTTATCATTATGGTAAAAACAATTGAAAGTAATTAAGCTGCCATATTAGTTGATTTACAATAGATATACTATAGCTTTACTCATGTAAGTATTGTGTCCGTCAATCTCCAATCTTTATCAGGCCATATAAAAGCCTAGAGATGTGTTACTTCCCAGTGGCTCTGCTCTGTCTGTTTAAGTCCGTGATTAGCGTGTTGGTTGGGTGGTGTGCCTGGGACACGAATCCACCATGGATCTACTACTAAGCCCGGGAGCATTAAACAAGCATGTGGTCCCTGACTGGATTGCAACACTTAACTGAGAGCCCTGCTCAGCGCGTAAAGAGAGACTGTAGAGCTGCAATCAGTGTGTGACTATGCCAACATCGATACACATCTAAAACCCCCACAAAGCACTAATCACCATGCAAGTGTCTTTTGGTTTCAGAAAAGCGCTATTATTCCTATCCATTTCTATTACTTTTCAGTGGAGTATGTGCATATGTTATGGTGTTGAATGAATGGGCTTAACATAATAAAAGAGTGCATATGTTATGGTGTTGAATGAATGGGCTTAACATAATAAAAGAGTGGCATATGTTATGGTGTTGAATGAAGGCTTAACATAATAAAAGAGGGCATATGTTATGTGTTGAATGAATGGGCTAACATAATAAAAGAGTGCATATGTTATGGTGTTGAATGAATGGGCTTAACAAGTATAAAGAGTGGCATATGTTATGTGTGTTGAATGAATGGGCTTAACATAATAAAATAGTGCATATGTTATGGTGTTGAATGAATGGGCTTAACATAATAAAAGAGTGCATATGCATCTATGGTGTAGCATTTGACCTTTTGTTAATCAAAATGACCAGTCTGACTGAACGGACGGGGTTAATCAACGGAATACGAAGAGCGATGAAGATGAAGGGTGACTCAAATTGGAAATTAAGATACGTGATGAGATGAACGACTGAACAAACAAATAAAGGGCTAATAAATTAATGGATTAAAGGCCCTGGTGAGTCATCTGAGATGCATCATTTGTTTTCAAATTGTGAAACTCCATTAGCTGGAGCCACTTAATCAAATAAACTCTATCTCTCACTCGTTCTCTCTTGTTATTTTGCTCTCACTCTTTTTTCTCATTCTCTCTCTCTCTAATTGCTAGAAGAACAGTAAATGAGGAAAACGTGACAAGGCCACATCTCTATGAGAGAGAAAGCGAGAGAAAGAGCAAGAGAGAGAGTAATAAACATAGTGAAAGAAAGAGAGAGAGAGAGAAATAGAGAAATAGAGAGAGAGAGATGCAGGTCCTGCTGCAATATTAGTCCTACTAAATGCCTGACTAAAAGTTGATTTTTTTAGAAATAGGTTAATGAGTTAGTTACAGGCAGGGTGTCTGGCCGTTATAGGTTAATGGGTATTTCTGTCTGTGAATGATCTGAGATTGAGATGTGCTAGCGATGCTGATAGGTTAGAACAAAATACATCAACAGTATCTTCTAAATGGTCTGATTTTGAGTCATAATCGAGTCAATGTCGACTGATGAAAATACCGGGCAGTATCAACTTAAAACCCATTAATAGAGTATGAAAACCCACCTAAGAGTCTCATCTCAGAGAGCAATAAACACATTGGAGCATCTGAGTTGATTGTCAAGCAATAGTGCAGAGATGTATTGTGTATGAGACGCACACAGAGAGAGAGAGAGAGAGAGAGAGAGAGAGAGAGAGAGAGAGAGAGAGAGAGAGAGACGAGAGGAGAAGAGAGAGAGAGGAGAGAGAGAGAGAGAGAAGAGAGAGAGGAGAGAGAGAGAGAGAGAGAGAAGAGAGAGGAGAGAGAGAGAGTAGAGAGAGAGAGAGCAGAAAATGACATTTTAAAATTAATCTTTCAGAAAATGAGACCTGCAAGCAGCCTCTCAGCATACGTACATTTAGGACCTACGCGCGATGAGAAAGAGAATGTCCCATAGCTTTCTAAGATATAAACTTATTAGGGGAAACACTAGAGAAGGGGCAGAGATGTTCCAGCGAGCTACAGTAGGGGAGACTTGTCCCAGGATGCTTCAGTGTGATTGGAGGTTCTCTGTGGAGGAGGCCCCACGTTTCTCAGAGACCCTAGGAGCTGCAGGTCAGTTCATCAGCCTCAGGATGCGTCCTTCTCACCTGCCTGAGAAATATTTACGGAGAGCCCAGAAGGCGGGGGGCCCATATTTCTCTGGACCCCTTCCGTACCTCTCACCCCCCACCCCCACAATCCCCCCGCCCCCTTTACCACCTATCCTCACACCTACCTTAGAGCTTGATTTCTAAATCATTTGAAGTATGATATGAATGAGAGTGGAGCGGTTGGAGCCGATGCATGAATAAGAAATAAGGAGATGTAGAAGATGTTTCATGCCTGTGTTACGCTTATGACTGTGATTAAAACTTGGAGAGGTGGTTTGATTGAATAGACTGTTGCAATAGCTCTCCAACTTTAGCTAAATGATTTTTTTCAGAGTTTATATCATGCCAGGAGCTGTGTGTCCTTACGCTGTTATAATCTTATAAAATGAAGAGTTGTTCTTGACATTCTACAAAGCATCACTTGAGGATCACTTGAGAAAACACAGAAAACATCTTTAATCGACTTGCTAGACGCAAAACCTATTTATCTTTCTCTCTCTCCTTCTCTTTCTAAAAATCCTCCCTCTCCTCCTCTGTATCTCTCCCCCCCTCCACTCTTATCTCCGTCTCTCCCACTCACCGCCCTCTGTCTATCTCTTCCTCTACACCCCCATCCCGTCCCCACTCTCTCTGCAGGCCTATCTCCCTTCCTTATCTTCCTTCTCCCTCTTTTTCTCTTCTTCTTACTGAACTGCTCTAGTAGCAGCAGCCACCCACATTCAAAATGGACACCCTTCTGAGAGCTGGCAGCCTTGCTCGCATGAGAGAGAGAGAGAGAGAGAGAGAGAGAGAGACAGAGAGAGAGAGAGCGAGAGCGGGCGAGAGAGAGCGAGAGAGAGCGCGAGAGAGAGAGAGAGCGCGAGAGAGAGAGAGCGAGAGAGAGCGCGATAGAGAGAGAGAGCGAGAGAGAGAGCACGAGAGAGAGAGCGCGAGAGAGCAAGAGCGAGAGAGAGAGAGAGAGCGCGAGAGAGAGCGCGAAAGCGGGAGAGAGAGCAGGCGAGAGAGAAAGAGAGCGAGAGAGCGCGAAAGCGGGAGAGAGAGCACAAGAGAGAGCGAGAGAGAGCGCGAGAGAGAGAGCACAAGAGAGAGCGAGAGAGAGAGAGAGAGTGCGAGAGAGAGCTCGAGAGAGCGAGAGAGCGAGAGAGAGAGAGAGAGAAAAGCTGTGTGATATTCCAGACTTGCGGCGGGTGTCTGAACGAGGGGAAGAAAAGTGTGTTAGTCGTTCCTAAATCAACGCGGGTCGAGAAGGATGCAGAGTGAGAGATTATCTGTCACGTCTATCTCTCTCTCTCTCTCTCTAGACATGAAACACAACTTCAGTCGCTGCACCTCCGGCTCTCAGAGAGAGAGAGAGAGAAAAGCTGTGTGATATTCCAGACTTGCGGCGGGTGTCTGAACGAGGGGAAGAAAAGTGTGTTAGTCGTTCCTAAATCAACGCGGGTCGAGAAGGATGCAGAGTGAGAGATTATCTGTCACGTCTATCTCTCTCTCTCTCTCTCTAGACATGAAACACAACTTCAGTCGCTGCACCTCCGGCTCTCGAATATCAATGTCCCCTCAGAACTCTGGGGTATCTTGTGTGGCTCCTAGTATGTGAAGGCTCCCACACCAATAAAATTTGATTAACTGTCATAATTATTCATTCACACAGCTACTAGTGTAATTGGTATAACTTCTGATTTGAAGTAAAGAGATATCGTTGTGGGAGTTTTCTATGACCGTCTAAATTAACGATATCAGGAGAATTGCTTCTAGTGTATTCTTGTATGACTTTGATTATCAACAGCACGGTTCTTTAAACTTCCGAGCACCTTGTCCTTCATCACTTTGTGCCCCAGTGTCTTGAACTACTTCAAATTACAGATATACTCCGAAAATGGGTCAGTATGTTGGTCCGTGTGAGTTTCCTGGGTCTCTGGGTCTCAGACAAGGCTGTCAGCCAAGGAGACCGGAGCAGACACAGGCTAATGGCCAAAAAGACCAAACATTGTCGGATCACTTGATGTAGGCCTAGGAGGGCTACGATTGCTTTTGTAATCCCGCGGGCCTCCCTGACCTGGAAAGGTACAAGTACAAAGGGCCTCAGCTATACTTAGCCCAGTGCTTTCTCCTATCCGTCAAAACACATTACTTTGAAGCCTAAGGTGTAGGAGGTGGGGGAAAGGACGAGAGAGGGAGAGAGAGAGAGAGAGATAACGAGAGAGAGAGAGACGAACGAACGAATGAACAAAAGTTGTGCTTCATGGAGTCATCTGCTGACTAAACACCTGGTTAAATCTTTGACCCCATCTCTGCATTGTTCAGAACGAAGAACATCACTATGACTAAGTGCTAATATTTATTTGGCTCATTCTCCATGTTGTTGCTTCCTGTAGAAAATGTACCAGGGACAATACAGGAAGGATTGAGATGTGTTTTTTGGTCGGCTCCACCCCAGATTTGTTTATTGGCCAGGATGATTAGCAAATGTAAACTGCAATGTTGATTCCCAATCAAAGAGCCCAACCTGACAACTACCATCATACACACTGAGAAGGCCCAAAAAACAAGAACAAGTAGAGCTTTCATATTTTTCACTGTCTGTGTATCTGTCTGCGTTATTGAGCGAGATAGGACAGAACTCACAAGATGCCGCATTGAATCGTGTCTTTTTGCAAAAAAGCCAATCAGGAAACAGCTTGTCTGGAACATGCAGACAGTGAACACAGAGGAGATAAAGACCATTTAAAGAGGTGAGCAGACAGAATAGAGAATAGAGAACAGATCAAAGGTAATTTGGTCTCATCAATCCAGTAGAATTGGTCTAGTTTTAAAGGACCAGCTAGTGCTTCTCCTAGTGTAATGTCCAAGCGGGGCCCAAATGGGACTGGGCGATATATCAAAATCATTTCATTCATCCTAATTCATGTTTTAGCGTGATGTTCCAAAAGCCTGTATGGGAAGAATCTAGGTAAAAAACATTTTCATTAAAAAAAAATTTATGAGAGAGTCTTTTGGGTCTCGATTCCTTCGCTCCTTCTGTGCTGTGTGCACCGTTCACCTTCCCACTCGCACACAGACACCAAGCCCCTCCCCTGCCACTCACAACAACACAGACGAAAGATCAACTCTTCCTCTCTGAAAACAAGCAGTTTCAACTCACTATTTGCATTTGAGGTTTGGTGCAACAGAACCGGTCATATGGACACCGAAACACATTGAGACATTGTTTTACT